>NC_044500.1:11590540-11678040 GCF_902362185.1 Chanos chanos | reverse complement strand
GTTGGGTGGATGTTGGACGTAGCACAAAACGGACACTGCCCAATGTCAGAGAGGACGCACAGACACAACACTGTCCGCCTTAGAGACACGGCACTGCGAAAGGTCACTTTGCAGACCGGGGAGCAAAAAAAAACAAAAAACAAACAAAAAAAAACCATGCATATTTAGAGCTGGAGTGCTTCTGTCTGAAGGAAGGTGAGCGAAGAGTGACTACTGCTACTGTGGACAGATGTGGTCATTCTGTGGTAATGGAAGTAGTTCAACAACTGATGTCAAAGGGAAATTTAAGCAGCAGTCAGGATGGACGTTCGTTGTAGAGAAACATACCGAATACAAAGGTCACACCAAAAAATCTGCCATTTTTGACTTAAAACAACAATCATGTTTCTAGTTTTAGAGACACTGACCACTCTATCCCCTCTTGACCTTCTTTGCTTCTCTGTCATTCAATGTCTCAGACGCACGCATACACACTAATAGACATTGGTCAATTCGCTCGAATTTCTCATTTCCTGTTTGGGGTGTGTTTCCAGTCCCTTGTTCTTCTGCCCAACACACATCAAACAACTGTTCACATCAGAGAAAGGAGTACACACAGTGGAGAAATTAAAGTAAGCATGACACAGAGAAAGAGAGAGAGAGAGAGAGAGGGATGGAGAGAGAGAGAGAGACTGAGTGAGAGTAAGAGAGGTGAGTACTGGAGGCAAAACATATGGATACAGCGTGAGAAAAGCAGACAGAGAGAGAGAGAGAGAGAGGGAGAGAGGGAGAAAGATGAGGGAGAGAGGGAGAGAGATGAGAGAGATGGGTTTTTGGGAGACTGAGAAACTCCAGGGCTATGAGTATGTAAAGAGAGAAAAATTAGTCTGGGGATTGTTCATTTTTAGGAAAAAAAAAAATGAAGATGAAAAGGCATTTGAGGGGGAGGGATGGGAAGAGCGCGGAGAAAGACAGAAAACATGGAGAGGAAAGGAAAGCAGATGCAAGGATGATGAAGTTTGATTATTTTTCTCGTCGCAGTCTCGAGAACCTCACACGAAGTCACTGAGTCTGAAAAACTGTTTTAAAACACTGCAGGGAAAAATTCTCATTCCACTCATAATGACTCAATCTAGCTCACCGGTTTTCGAGAATCTACCTCTATTTTCCGCCCATAAATTAATCCGTTATATTTATGTCAATTATATATTTAGTCAGTCATTTTCTTAATCCCCTTTAATGAGGCAATGGTGCCAGTAGATCTGGAGGAGATTGCTATCATTTAATCCAATAAAACTCAATAGTCCAGTGGTCTAATTATACTCTGATTTCTTCCACTCTCAAACTGAATCCAGTGTTCAAACTAAGGGTACAATATATACAAACCGTTAGCCACACCAAATCTACTTTGTAAGAAACTACAATACATGCTCTTATAGCCAAGGCATTTGAAGAGAGACAGTGACTTGTAAATATGGTTTAGCTGCTTGGTTCACTTGTACTTTTGGCTCAGGGTATTGTTACAAGATACAAAGAGCCAAAGGTGAGGTAGTTTAGAGACCATAGGGAATTATTTATTGGTGGAACAAGCCACCATTAAGCTAGGTATAAAGTCAAACAGGGATGTTTATGTCATTTCTCCCTGAGGTTCAGAACCGATGATGCACAAGTAATGAATATTTGGCACCACAGAATTTTCCCTCAGCCCAACCCAATTACTCAGATTTGTCTTTTATTAAGAAAATATAATTACCTTTCTCATTTTGCCAAGATATGGGCCTATCTCACAACTTGTAAGTCTGAAACAAATGTGTGGTTTCCCCACAAATATTCTGTGTAAATAATGTAGCTTCCAAAGTGCAATTCACTGAAATTCTACAGGTACCTGCAGAATTTGCGGTAACATTTGCTGTAACAGTCAATCCAATGAAAAAGTGAAAGCTAAGTTCAAATTGCAGCTAACAGTATTAAAAATGTTGTAACGTATGTCTGACTTTCATAAATGCAACTCAGATCTGCCCATTCAGTTGATAAATTCTCAGAGTGCCCCAAAAATCTGACATACGTAAGTCTCTCATGAAGAGGATTATATAATTTATGCAACAGGCCTTATCAGTTTTACAGAATTATTTTCATGTAAGAGTACAATGCTAAACTGCTATCTCATTTTTTTTCAGATTTACAGGATGAGACAGAGGATGAGAGATATTCTAAAGCTTTGTGATATACGGATGACGCTGTCCATATTCCAGACTATTGAACGTTCTGCTATTAAAAATACAAAAAGCGCTATAGACTAAATGTGTCATAACTCCTCACCAGAACATCATGTATTATGGGATGCATGTGTGTAATGTGATGCTGTTCCTTGGTTGCCAGGGTGTAAAAATTTAACCTGAATATTTCAGAGAAATGAGAAATATAGGTGACTGTTTGATTATGTTGATATAGATTTTCAAACGTTATTGTGTTTGCTTTATGACATGATATTCCTGTGACAATGAGGCAGGACAGTTCAGTCTTCTCTGACACCCAAGACCACCTGTGGCTTTCTGGTCACTCCGTGTCTAAGCTCATCTGTAGAGGGAGACTGAGTTTTAGGAAACTTTAGTAAAACCACTAAGGTAAATATCCCGCTCTGTGTTTCAAACAACCCCACAAGAAATGTAAACAGACGCTCCACAATATATAAACACAATCTCTCTCTCTCTCTCTCTCTCTTTCTCTCTCTCTAACTTTTAAATACATTACAGCACTAGTTAGAATGTCTATGTGTGTGTACGTCTATATGCATTTGCATGTGCGCACATGTGGAAAGGTGAATGCTGGCTCAGTGTTCTTTTTCAGGTATGAGTGAAGCTGCTTTTTCCACTACATCAACTTTCCACCTCCGTGCTCCTGCACATGTGAACAACTCCAATGAACTCATAAAATGTCCCTTCCAGTGTGCTGATTTACGTACTGACTGCTGATGCCTAAGAGAGTCCACTCTGACCCTGAGCAACCTTCCCCTATAACATGATGAGTCATGAATAATCATTTCACCGGAAATCATAGTGGAAGTCACACAGGGCGTAAGTAAAAGCCACAAAACGATCCATGTCAGCTCCATACTATACTCCAAAAAAGTCACCTCCCTGCCTAAAGCTTGTATGGGGACCCGAAACAAAATTAAAGGATGGAAGGAAACAACAAGACAAATTGAGAAATTGAGAGAGAGAGAGAGAGAGTTGAAGGGTGTAAAAGCTGCGGAAGGGTGTGTTTGGTTAAATCGTTATAGATGGTATTTAACAAAATGCTGTTGGCTTATCTGTGATTCTGTTTCTTGTTTCCTGCCCTCCAAAAGCACATGTGGTTGTAATAAATACCCCAGCACCCCTGCCTGAGCTCTAGCGGACCCCCTCTGGCCAGCTCCTCATTAGGGCAAGAGGAACAGATATAGACACAGAAGAGCTTTGACATTCTTATCAGCCACAGAATTCAGCCTCTGTGTGTGTGTGCGTGTGTGTGTGTGTGTGTGTGTGTGTGGTGGCAGTGCTGCTGCTGCTGTTGCTGGTGGGGGGTATAGGTGCCTATGAGTGAATAGAAGTGGAACCACCACACCCTGGGTTTCACATAAACCGCAAAATCATGTGACAGAGAAGAAAAGTATAAGCTCATGTACTCGCACTAGCATGCTCAGTATTTTTACTATAAACAGAAACAACACACAGATAGTTTCCAGCCACTGAAATACGGTGTATCATCACTCTTTGCTTATCCCACATAATATCTGTGATGTGGATCGTTTACACGTGTGGGTGGTTGCCTAGCTTTGTGTGGCAAAAGCAAACATTTAGCTGTGGCAACTGATAAAGAATCTTTAAAAACTGCACTTCAGAGACAGTTTAAACACATTTAAAAACCAATCAAACCTCTCTGCAAAGTGTACAGTGGTCACTCTGGTTCTTTCTAGCTAGGATACTGCACAGCTAGCGGTATGATAGCAAGGAGAATAGTGAGGGGAAGGGGAAAGTGTTGTCTTAGTTACAATGCCCTGGTGTGCAGGAGAGCACTATGACTTTTCATCAGTGTTGAAATCAAGTCACTATACTCTGTATCCACAAGTCTCCAACACTCAAGTCCACATCCAAATTGTCACCAGTGCTTGAGTAATCCAAGCTGAGTCATCAAGTCTACAAGTGGCTAAACAGGTTTGCTGATTTTCTTAGTGATAATGGACAATTCCAACGTGACACAACTTTACTCACTCACAGTATCAATAATATTGTTTACAGTGCTCATATCTGATTTAACTCGCATCAAGGAGAGATTTGGAAGTGGCTAAGTTAACACACTTTGCATTGGTTTTGCATCAACAAGGCTATATTCAGCTAGCAATAGCATACCAAATCGGATTTTCAAGATGCAGCATTCAAACTGTTTTAAAGAAATTGGAAGAAACTGGGCAAATTGAAAACAGAAAATATAGTGGTAGATAAAAAAAAAAAATATCTGAATCTGATGAACACTACTTAAAGGTCACTTCCTCAAGGGACAGATAGAAATACAGTGCTTGCTTAGCATCTGGCAGAGTCATCTGGCACCAAAGTACAGGCTTTGACCATGAGAAGACGTCTTACATGAAATGGTCTCGTAGGGTGTGTCTCAGCTAGGAAACCATTCTTGCGAAAAGGCAAGATGAAGAGGAGATTGCAGTATGCAAGAGGCTGTAAAGCATGGAGCAACAACCAATGACAGAAAGTCTTACGGAGGAATAATTCAAATTTGAATTTTTGTTGCTCAAAGATGCAAGTATGTCACAAAAGTTGGCAAGAATCCCACTGATGCCTGTCTCCAGCCTGCTGTGAAACACAGTGGTGGCTCTGTCATGGTCTGGGGGTACTTTTCTGCCACTGGTGTAGGGGATCTGGTCAAAATAGAATGACGAAAACACTCCCCAAGACATTTCTGTTTCCTTTTATTTCAATATTTGTGTTCATTCTAACTTTCCATAGGGTGTCTACAAGCAAATAAACTCTTAGTGCCCAGATAAATAGCTTTAAATATAATTTCCTTGGGTGACCTTGGGCTTTTCCATTAAACTGTCCTGGCTCCCAACAGCTGATGTAGACTTTCTTAATACAGGTAACATCCAAGCTGGCATGATATTCTTCTTGTGACTCTTACATTCAAAGGTAAGCAAGGGCTTTAAATGGTATAATGGTGGCGTGCTTGGGCAGGGAATTGAACCCTAATCTTTTACAGGCTACACAGTGGCATTATCCTCTAGGCTATCCAACTAAACAAAAGACAGAGAACAGCAGTGCTGATAGATACCGCTATCCAATGTGACGGTAGCATCAAAAGAAAGGAATATGAGAAGCTGGAGAAATACCGGGGATTGAGGGATGAACTAGAGAGAACACGGACGGTGAAAACCAAGGTAGTCCCACTGGTAGTAAGGGCAGGCAGGGGCCATGAGCCCAAGCTATCCTGCACCCCTAAGCTATCCCTGTACTGTACCACACTCTCAAATCCCCAGGCCTTTGGTAGGAGGCCAAGACTGAGGAAGATACCACCCACAGGAAAAAGAGCGAGACAGGAATTTTTATGTAGTGAGACAAGAGTCAAAATAAATACAAAAATGTTGAGAAAAACTATATACGCGAGTTATTTATTATTTAATGCTGTTTCAGTCTCTCCTGAAGTCATAGCAGACTATCACTTATAAGTTAGAAACCAAAAAAAATGATTGAGTCTGAGTCCAAGCCCGAGTCACAAGCCTGTCCAGTCTGAGTCCAAGTCACAGAAATCATGACTCAGGTTACACTCAGACTCGAACATAACACTGTTATTCACTAGTTTGCTGTGGAGTGTCATTCACTTTCCCTTACCCTTCATCCATCTTTCTCCCTTGTTACTCATATATCCGTGGTCCTCCCTCTGTGTTTGTGTAAACTTTCTCAGGACCTTCAAATCCCCAATTCAGACAGCTTAACACCCAGGAGAATGGTAACATGTCTTTCCTATTCCCCCTCTCTTGTCCGTTCCCATTTGCTGTCTATGCCTTCCTCCCACTCTGTCTCTCCCACTCAGTCTGTTTTCCTGTCCTCCGTTTACCTAAAATTACTGTACCTCTGTCTAGGTCATCCATTTTTCTTGTGCATGTAGTTTTTTTCTTTTTTGTTTTAAAAAAAAAAACCCTCATTAGTTGTGTCTCCTCTTCAGATGGTTATGCTACATGGAAGAGAGGAAGGGGCCTGAAGTCACCAGGGAGCAAGACTCATGTGTTATGCATTTCTGAGAGAAAGTGCACCAACACTTGTACATTTACTTCTGAAGTTGTTTGATGAGGTTGGTGAGTCAGTCTGGTGCTTGGCCTCTTGCACCCCAATGCTTGATGCCCCTTGTGAGTCAAACCACCAAAGAGGACTGAGGAATATCCTATTTGTCAGAGCCTTACTTCAAACTGAGACGCCCCCCATCTCTGTCTGTTAGAATCAATGTATCATGAGCATGAATATCAGCTTGATAACTGGAGAGTAAAGCCACATGAATGCTGGTAAAATGAGTCACATGATTGCTGACCTGTTCAGGGTCTTATTCTCCCTCATCTTGATGTCTGACTTAATGATAGACCTGGGGTGTATCAATACAAGTCTCTTCATTATTAGTAATTGCTGAGTCAAAGATTAAAACTCATATGGATCTTAGAGTTTGACAGCAGGGGAGTGAACTATAGAAAGTGTTCCAATGAGTCATATTACGTGAGTTGTTCATATTCCCATATGTGATATTATTCCCTTCATTTTAATGTCTACAGAACAGACTCATGATCTATCAGTACACGTCTTTTTATAATGTAATGGTTGGTTCAAAGCGTAAATCTCTAACTCACTTGGACACTGAGAATTGATGTGTGGATGAGAAAATAGCTATGGCTTTGATAGGGGCATTCACCCATGTGCTCCAGTTCATGGGTCCAGAGAGTTCTTGTTTTCAGCCACAGAAAAACAACAGCAAACCCCTTATCCATTAAGCTCAGAGATGCTTTCATACAAACCGCGTGAAGCGCAGTGGTGTGGTTTTATTTAAGGTTTCGTGCTGTCCTTGTTTTTTTTTGTTTTTTTTTTTTTTTTTGCACCAAACCTCCTGTGAGGCTCCAGTGCGTCAGATGGCAGGCCTGTGTGAGTAAGATTATAGGGACACCTGTGGCACCATTGCTCCCCCCCTCATCCCCTTATTCTAGTCTTTAACTTCCCAGAAGTCCACATGCTGAGATGAACTCAACAGGAAGCACACACATAGCACATGACAGAGAAGGAAGAAAGCATTCAAGATCACCATAGTTCAAAGTTTCTATCAAATAGTTCAAAGACTCTACCAAATTTCAATATCAGCTGAATGACATGGTTTTGCTTCTTACGTTGTTTCAGTACATAAGAGCTTTTAAAGTGAAATGTTTAGGCGCAATGTCGATCTCCAGGGCGATGCAATGTTTAGGCTTTGTATTTGGATTATATCATACTGTGTCTGAATACGTGTAAGAAAAAAAAATATTACTATTTGAAAAATCGTAAACTGCAGCACAAAATATAAGAGAACGTTGATTCGACCCAACATGGTCGCCAACCGACTCTCGTAACAACCTAGGGAACGATGCCGCCCTCAGGTGTCAAAGAGACATTGCATTAAAAAAGCCCACGTGATTAACGCAAAACATGGCTAGTTTGTGATTTTCGTGACAGTATAACGCTCTGGGAAGCTATGCATATGTTGATTGGAATTTTGTGCGGTTATGAAGATACTACTCACATGAAACCGGATCATTCAGAAATGTAAATATTGTTAAATCATATGAAATGTGAAAATGTGTGAGACCACTTCTCCTATTTCGTAATTGCAATAAAAGAGTAAATTCTTGTTTAGCCTCTCTGCTGCCCTGTCAAGTAATATCACCAGTACTCGTGTGTTGAGCCTGTAGAAATAACCAGAACTATCGAGAATTTCGCGACTGGTGAGAGTCGGTGTTTGCGACCATAAACCCAGTGGTGGTGGCGCGCGTGACGGATAGCGGCACTGAGAAGATGGCGGAGGAGGAACGGAATATCAAAGCCGAGAAACTCAAGGAGAAGGCGAACAGTTATTTTAAAGGTAATATTCACGCAGGTGTCCCCTGGAGAAAGACAGAAGGTCATCGTCGGTTGGTGTTACTAGGCATAATCATACAATCATTAAGTTGTTGTCAGTCATTGGCACAGTGCTTGTGTCGGTGGCTAGACCAATTCAACGTTAGGGGTTCATGAAGCCGGTATAGGTTAACCAGGCTAGCCAGCATGCTAGCTAGGAATCGAACTACTTAGATTGGCTAGCCCAGCCAGTGTGGCTTAATTCTACGGTCACCATTAGAAAGCAAACATAGCCTAATGCTATTTGCTAAAAATCTGTAGAATTTAGCCTAGCTGTGCTAAATGGATTAGCAGACGAACTGTTGTGTGGAGCGCGTGTCTCCAACCCCTACAATACTTGTTCAGACACGATGACTACCTTAATAGCCATGCTGACTTGTAATTGTTATCTTCAGGGTAGTTAGATGACTGTTAAAGAATTAAAAATTGCTGTGAATTTTGCTGATTATGTAAGTTTGCAAAACAGACCTAAGATGACATTGTTTGCTGCTTAGCTGACTTTTCGAATTAGGGGCAATGGTTGTTGTCAAGTCATTCATTTCCACTTGCTGTGATTTTGTGCTGTTTGATTTACGCTATGTCCAGCATTTTTGTTACTGATGCAAATAAAGCTGCCGTGTTTTGGCATTGATGATTGTCCGGCATGTCGACTATGTTTTAGAATGTTATTTATTTTTATTATTTTTTTTAAAGAAATTAGCTACACCAACTGCGTTGTATGGGCTAGCAAGGATAGCTTGAACTTTGTAGCTAAGTAGCCTAAGTAATGAGGGGGCAGTTAGCTTGCTAAGTACTGCCGTTAGGTACATAAAATATTTCCGGTTTCGTTCTTTCAAAACTACATATTTGAATATATACAAACTCTGGCTAGTATTCGATTACAAGTGTTTTGTTTGGCTCCACACACAACATTCAGTTGTACCAGTAGCCACGTGCGACGAATAAACCAGAGCAGTTCAACAGACTTCACGAATTAGCTGTAGTGAACTTTTATGCAGTTGTTAAACACTGACATGAAAATGTGACACAATGCCCACGAGCTGGCAGTATTTAGGTTTGTGTTTCAAACAGGATTTGTGTTACGTTTAAGTCTTATTGCTCTGACATGGCTAGGAACTGCAGTCTGAATGGGAAAAGTAAGGCTAATAGTTACTATTTCTAAGTTGGCCGTGGCTAACACTCAGTAAAACCTTGTGTACTTGGTGGGGTCTCTCTCTGAGCCTCGGACCTTTGTGGGCGTATCTAGGTATTGTGCTTTCTGCCTTTTTGTTTTGGTGTTTGTTTGCAGATTACCCACAAAACAAATATTGACCTCAAAATGTGTAACAACAAAATTGCAGCATTTGGTAAAATTAGGCTGTATTCATTTCTTGGGAAAAGAATACTTTTCTTCCCCTGTGTAGATGTAAGTAGAGTGTCACTAATAACAAAGCCTCATTATGTAACTAGAATGTTAATTTGGGGATCAGTTAACATGGTGAGAGTTGGACAGTGCAGCACTTTGCTTTGTTCAAGTCTGTTTAGTCATGCTTCTGCCATTGATGTTAGTCATGCTGACACTTGACTTCAAACGTGCTAGACACTCCAATGTATGATCTATTGCATTTTACACGCATTTTGTTCTCTGGCGGGTGAAGGAATGAAGAATTTCTGAGGACTTAAGATTAACAAAACTGTCCAAAAAAAAAAAAAACCCTAAAAAAAGAGAGGAAAAACCCCAGAATAAACCATAAATACAGCAGACTTTTACTTTTACCTTAAATTTGGACTTTGGTGTTAATCCCTATGTTTCCCTTACGATATCACTTTTTTGTTTTTTTACTTTGTTGTTGTTTTGATGATAAGCTTGGGAATGATGTTATCTGATGCATTAGCTAATCTCTTTGGTAACAAATGAAGGCCTGTTTTGGGCAGCTTTGATTCTAGCTGACATTACTGGTGGAGTGTGACCAAAAATGATGTCATAGGGTTTATGTGAAATCAATGCACTACGTGTCAGCTTAGCTTTAAATAGAACTATGATGTACTTTGAGAGGAATGATTTGTTCAGTTGTTCGGTGTATAAAGCCACAGTAAAACATCTACAGTGTTTTAGATTAGTGTTTAGCTTAAACACCGAAAGTGAAATGAATGAGGCTTGCATGTGGGGGGGGTGTCAATTTTTCAGTTATGTTGAAAAGAGAATTAGGTTCATTTCTGAATTTGTAATTGTGTGGTCTAAAGATTTTGATATTGAGGGCGTGAAAGCTAGCAGTCATTAATTGGCCAGTGTTTCATGGGACAGTTGATGACCATATAAAAACAAACTAAACTGGGCAGTTCACCAGAGTCTTATTGCAAGCAGATAAAATTTCCTAAATATACCCTGAACTCCCTCCCCTTAATGTGTTAGCAGCGCACCAACCCATGAGCCTGTTTTTTTTTCTGTTTCAGAAAAAGACTATGAAAATGCAATCAAGTTCTACACTGAAGCATTGGAGCTAAATCCATCCAATGCCATCTACTACAGTAACCGGAGCCTGGCATACCTGCGCACTGAGTGCTATGGCTATGCCCTGGCGGACGCCACGCGCGCCCTGGAGATCGACAAAAATTACATCAAGGGCTACTATAGGCGTGCCACCTCAAACATGGCCCTGGGCAAGTTTAAAGCTGCTCTCAAGGATTATGAGACGGTAAGTCGGATATCGCAGCACGCGTATGAGGTAGATTACGATTGTAGAATCACTTCACGATAGTCTAAGGACAAAAAAAAAAACCGCACACATACTCTGGGGTTAAAAAAAAAAGATGATCTTTTATTCCAGCTGCTCTCTCATCAGTATGTGTGTCGCGGATAACTTTCCCCTTTTTTGTCAATTGCAGCAGAGTTCAACTGATCTAAGAAGCATACATTTCTAAGCTTGTTTGGCATTAAGGCTGTATCCCATTGCTTCTTATTAGTTGTTGGTTAATCAGGTACATTCTTTTTCGTTTTTAACGTGCAAATCTAAGGTCTCAGAGGCTTTCTAAATACACGTGTATGTGTTGAAATGGTAGATGTTATGTATTTGTTGGTGCGTGGCTGAAAATGGTTAATAAGAGAAGAGTTTGGCTCCAGCTGCTGCCTTGTGAGTTGTATACTTTATAAAAAGGGCTCAGAACACAGATGATCCTCTAAGCCTGTGATGATACCAATTAGATCCACTCTTACAGCTTTCTTCTCCGCACATTCCACAACTAATTTAGCCTCCATTGTCTTTGCTGCTGTTCCCATAACAGAAGAGCATAAATATACCCCCGCTTCGGCATGGGAGAGGCTCTGGTTGGACGATAACACACACACACTCACGCACACACACACACACACACACACAAACACTCTTGGCACTAGTGATAGGCAGAGCCTGGTCAGGTTTAGTGGGCCTTAGGCAAATGCCTCTACTATGATGTGTCACTGATGAAACTAGGGGTAATCTATTTTAGGCCATGTTAGCTTTCTAATCTAAAATACAGACACTTGTTAAATGACCTTCTGCATTTTATGATAATGTTTTGATGTTTTGGTCGTAATGCTTCATCATTTCAGGGTTTTCTCGGTGTAAAAAAAGAAAAGAAGAATTCTGTGACACCCAGAGTTATATATCAGGAAGTGAACTCAGTGAGTCACGGTTTAGCCTACAGTAATTGTTGTTTCAGAAATATATAGATAGTCGTCACCCCCCCCAAAAAACCCAGAAACCATTGAAACTGAATAATGAGCTTTCCTGTCTTTCAAGAAGATACGCATACAAAGAGGAGAACAAAAGGGTCCAGATCTGAATCATGAAGCCCCACACCTTTGTCTTTGGCTTTCTCGCAGACAAATCTTCAGCAAGAATTGTGGATAAATCTCCAGCCCCTTCAGTCGTGTGTTAGGTCAACCTGCAGTGAGCTGCAGAGGGTGCAGACACTATATTGACTGCAGAGACTTTCCATCAAAACTCTGATTGAAATGAGTGTCGAGAGTGATTTGGTCAAACAGCTGGTTCCTCTTTGCTGCGTGTTAGGTAGTAAGAGTGCGGCCCAACGATAAGGATGCCAAGATGAAGTACCAGGAGTGTAACAAGATTGTGAAGCAGAAGGCCTTTGAGCGAGCCATTGCCAGCGATGAGCTGAAAAGATCCGTTGTCGACTCCCTAGACATCGAGAACATGAGTGAGTGTGAACTGTATAAATTCATTAACAGGCTCTCTAAACGCGGAGAAGAACTGGTTGACTGAACGATTAGACCATCTCTGTTGTTTCTGCTTCAGAACATGCAAACTACTAAGTCACACTGAGTGAATAGTAATTAGTAGCCTTTTAGGATTTACAGAGATAATTACTGTATCAGCCCTTTAATTGTATTAGGCAAGGACACAGTAAGTATAGAACAGGCTGAACAGAGGCTGTGAAAACCATTATAATTGTAAAATATTTATGATTAGAAATATTTGATGACTCATGTGCTTTGTTTGCTGGCTGTTTTGTAACAGTAAGTAAATTGTTTACCCTCCTAATGTAGCAATTGAGGATGAGTATGCAGGGCCTAAACTGGAAGATGGGAAGGTCACGTTAAATTTCATGAAAGAGCTGATGGAGTGGTTTAAAGATCAGAAGAAACTACACCGAAAGTGTGCTTACCAGGTGAGTCCATGGTACAGCTTTGTCAAATGAAATATTTCTTTCTTTTTTTTTTTCCCCTTTAACTTCACCCACCTAATGCTCCCTTTCAGATGCTGGTTCAAGTGAAAGAGATTTTATCCAAACTTCCGAGTCTTGTGGAAATCACATTAAAAGAGGTAAGGCAGTCAAACAAGGGACAGTTTCTGTTTAAGCAAATTTTCTGGTGACATTACATCAAATGTGAACTGTGTTCTTGTTTTTTTCCTACGCTTATATAATTATCCTCCTGATATAGAAATCTCATCTCATGTTTTTTTTTTCCCTCTCCTTCTCCAGACAGAGAAAATAACTATTTGTGGGGATACACACGGCCAGTTCTATGACCTCCTAAACATATTTGAGTTGAATGGCTTGCCCTCACCGACCAATCCATATGTATCCTGCCTCAGCATTGCTGAAGATATTAGATATAATAGTATATTCACAGGAGTAGATCAGCTAAACTGGGAAAGAGATCAGGTATTACAGAGTACATCAGACTGAGTCTAGGAGAAAAGTCCAGTTTTATCAGTCAAGTATTGGAGAAGGAAGCCATGATGTACAGTTCATATTATAATGGGGTCAGTATTTCGCAACCCTGAGAAAGGACTTAATGTCACTTGCCTCTGTGATATTGGTAAGGTGTGATTTCCCAGGTCCAGACATACCATGTTTTGTTTACTTGCTGCTAACCCTAACTCTGACCTCTGATGACAGGTGCGTGCATTTTATCAGTCGCACAGCCTGCTGATCCCATCTCAGTGTAGTTGCTTAGTGTAAATGGATGTTAATTTGTTATAATGGCAGTGGTAAATTTGAGCCTTGATGGTAGCCTACAGCTGTTCAATGGTGATTTTGTCGACCGTGGTTCATTCTCAGTGGAGGTGATCCTCACCCTCTTTGGCTTTAAGCTGCTCTACCCAGAGCACTTCCATCTGCTGAGAGGTGAGTTCCTGCACCATCTGAGGCCCTAGGCTCAGGTTCCTTAACACTTTTTCAAACATCACGCCTGCTGCTCTTGGCTAGGTGTCTTTGTGTGTGCTTCAGCTAGAGTACATATTCTTTCACACACATTCCACTCTACATATTTGTTTTTCGCTTTAAATATCTTACAATTTTTTTTTTTTTTTAATCATCGCTGAAAGAATGTCCCTCTTCTTTGAAGGTAACCATGAGACAGACAACATGAACCAGATGTATGGATTTGAGGGTGAAGTAAAAGCCAAGTACACTGCCCAGATGTTCCAGCTGTTCAGTGAGGTCTTCCAGTGGCTTCCTTTAGCCCAGTGTATCAACAACAAAGTGCTGGTAAGCCTCAAATTCTCTAATGATCCATTTACCTTCCTTCGCCTGGAGATTGTGTATGAGAGACTGAGTAGTTGGAATTAAAATTGTAGATCATGCACGGAGGACTGTTCAGTGAAGACGGAGTGACCTTAGATGACCTCAGAAAGATAGACAGGAACAGACAACCCCCAGACTCTGGTAAGAAGTGTGAAGTCTCATCTTTTTTTCTTTTCGGAGCAAAGTTATTTTCAGTTTCGCATCACGGTGTTTGTTCACCTCAATACCTATGTGGGATTAGTTAATGCTTGTGAAGTCATATTTTTTCAGTGTGGGCACCTTTTTTATTTCATAATCCGCAAATTCACCCAAAGGATTTGGCCCATGAAAGATGTTATTCTACATACCTGTTAGATCACCAGCTCCTTCTTCTTCTTTCTCTAAATGTCTTTCTCTCTGTGCCAGTCATTCCTGTAACCTCTCCCCTTATTCCTGTCTCTCAGGTCCTATGTGTGACCTTCTGTGGTCAGATCCACAGCCTCAGGTACGTGTCCAGTCCAGGTTCCTAACTCTTCTTCATAATTCCATCAATGAAACTCCCCCTGCTGTCTAACCTCCGTGTGAGTGATGTGGCTTTGTCTCTTTCCTCCCCCTGTCTCAGAACGGTCGGTCCATCAGTAAGCGGGGCGTGAGCTGTCAGTTTGGGCCTGATGTCACAGAGCGCTTCCTCAAACAGAACAAGCTTCAGTACATTGTTCGTAGTCATGAGGTGAAATCCGAGGGTTACGAGGTCACTCACTCAGGGAAGTGCATCACCGTATTCTCGGCACCCAACTACTGGTACGCCTCCCCCCCCCCCCCTTTACCGTCTGCCACTCGGTAGATTTGACATGCATGAGATTAAGAAAGTGTGAGTTTTATCCTTAACCCAAGGCAAAGCTGATATTTAGTGTGTGTAGGCACAGAACTATATGTAACTATCAGCTCCACTTGTGACCTGTGTTTTGTATTTTTTTTTTTTTTTTTTTTTTTTCTTTCTCCAGTGACCAGATGGGTAACAAAGGAGCATATATCCACCTCAGGGGATCCGACCTCAAGCCAGAGTTTCACCAGTTCACTGCTGTGGTCAGTACACTGTATAATTTGCTGGAGGATTAATGTTATAACTCTGGCTGGTGAATCCGTGTTGTGTTCTGACATGCGTTCCTTAAATAATACCTCGTTTAATATCATGACTCACACAACTGTGACTCATATGATGTGTCTGATCGTCTCCCTCCCTTTTTCCTGCAGCCTCATCCGAATGTCAAGCCCATGGCGTATGCCAACTCTCTGTTGCAGTTGGGGATGATGTAGAGGCCCTGTGTCCCTGTCCATCTGTCTGTCTGTCTGTCTGTTAGCAGTGGGATGACCTGTTCATCCAAATCCACACCGAGTCCTCAAGATTGTCACACACTCAGTCCCTCTCTACACATATGACTCTCTCTCTCTCCTCTCTCTCTCTCTCTCTCTATCTCTCTCTCCCACTCTCACTCTCTCACTCTCTCTCACACATGCACATGCTTGCTCTGTTGAGAATGCGTGCGGGACAGTTAAGGGGGGGAGAGACAGGGAGGGACAGCTATAATAGCAAAACAGGATTTTTCCCGTCTCCATACCTTTTCCATTTGTCGGTTCTGCTTCGGGGCGAAAACAAAAACAAAACAAAACAAAAAAAAATTTTTTTTTTGCATCCAAATGGAGCTGCTAGATTTTTAATGATTTGACTGGTGGTTGATTTCCAGCCGTGTGATAACAGAAGCTGGATTGTACCAAAGATGTGAAATTGAGTTGAATTGGAAATGTCATGTATCACCATAGTGCTCATATGGATCAGTCTCTGTCTCATTATTCAGCCTAGGTACGCAGTTAAGTGAGGCACTGTTGGGAGGGAAGCTAGTGTGTCACCGTAATACTGTAGCGCTGCGGATTCGTGCTGCTTGGAGAAACAACCACTTTTCACGTGCGTGTCACATTTGAGAGAAGTACATGTTCGAGTCAGATGGGACATTGGTAAGGTTTGTTTTAGCGGGCTTTTACAAGAAACGTCTCAAATTTTCACCACGAAAGGTGGTCTCGTATTCACATTTTTTCCCCCGTCTGTTGAAATCCCAGTAGTTGCCGTCGCCACTTTCAATCCCGTTTCATGAGAATGTACAGTATTGCTAAAATCAGTAGCTGTTTGTCGTATTTCCATTCTATTGGCAGCTCTTACAAACACATGTTTTCTCTCCCAACTCGCTTAACTGAATAACACTGGCGATGCTGTAAACCTTCATTGTGTGTCTGTCTCCCTACTTCCTGGCTCCCTTTGTGTGGATCTACTAAAGAGTACAGCAGGCGTCCAGAGACCCATCTTCCTCTTTTAAAGCGCACAGCAGTCATATCCCTTGCCCTTGACTTTTTAGATTATGTTATATACACAAACGTGTATGTATATATATACTGTAACATTGAAATTCCTGTGTACATGTTTGGGAAAAAAAAAAAAAGTTATTGAATAAAAAAAAACCAAAAAAACTGCAGTTCAATGATTTTAAATGTTGACTCCAGTCCTCTTGATTTATAATTGAGTGTTCTATTGAATATGGGGAACGTGTTAAATGGCAGGCCTGCATCCTTCTTGTGTGGATGAGTGGAAGTGATGGAAAGGTTTCTGGGAAAGTGTATGACCTCCCATGTGGGTTGAAAATATACGGATAGTTACTGATGAATTTAAATGCATCTCCCTGAATTTGATAATTAGGATGGAGACCTCTAATGTTATGAATGAGATGCGTAATGTAAAATATGAGAATGTAGTTCATGTTATTTACATGCCACTGTGCCGTGTGATTTTAACTTCTGTTACAGATTACATATGCACTGTCACAAGTATGACAAGGAGAACGTCCTTGAAAGTACACACAATATACTAATACCAACATTCCTGATACAAAATGAACTACGCAATATGATAGCTTGATCCAATGAACTCAATGCCGTATTCTGCTGCCACCGTGCGGACATCAGCAGTGCTTGCGTAAAGGTGTCATTTGATATTATAGCTTGTCGTTGGATAATGTATGTAGTTATACATCCGAGCGCATCTTCTTGTTATATATATTTCAGACACAATAAAAACTGTGCGTCTCATCTTTTGGAAACTTCTGTAGAGAGGGATAAAGTTGAAATAAATTTTCGGAAGAAAATACTTCAGACAAGGACAAGAATACTTCCGTGATGCACTCTCCGCCCATTTAGAGTCCGTTGTTTCACGCGCGCATGCGTACATATCTATTGTGCGACTACATGCTAGCATATCGGCTTTTAGGGGTTGGTTGTCAGTATGACTATTGACACCAACGAAATATTTGTCAAATGCATTACCATTACATGACGCACCGCAATCAATATTCTGTATTAATAGTTGGTCTCAGATCTCAAGTTGCACTATATGGCATTACAATGCCGAAATACTGCACAGCTCCGAACTGCAAGAATGATTCCAGGGACACAGGTAGTGGGAAGCGGAGTTTTTACAAGTAAGTTCAAGCAAGAGAGCACCTTGAGAGATCAAGGTGAACTACACAATGCAAATGAGTATTAGCCAGCGACTGAACCATATTTTTCAGAAGTTTCAACACCGTACATTCCGCTGTCTTGCTCATACATTAAGAGACTAACATATTCGTAAAGTAATGATATTATCATTGAAGCTCTCCGGTTAAATACGTCAGATAATTTTCAAATAACGGTATGTTTCTTAGGAAGGTGAAGGTTGGTTGAGGTTCCATCAAATTTGTTGTGCTTAGCAGTTTATTGAGCTTAGCTTCTCAGTGCAGTATCACTAAGTTGGTTGTTCAATGGCATGTTCTAAGATGAATTCAGATTGTCACCTGGCACTTAAAAATCCTTAAAAAGAAGTGGTTTATGACGCAGTATGCTAGAAAATATAAAAAGAAAAAGAAAATAAGAAATCAAACAAATCTCATATATTATCTTTTGTGGTCAAATTACAGTTGAAGTGCCTGTGCTGGTGCCTGAATAGTTTTGACAAATTCAGTGTTGTAGAGTCATAGCTGCTCCAGTCTGTGCAGAACGTGTCCAGTAAGTACTAGCCTTTCTTTGGAATTACATTTTCTGCTTTTGCAAGGTACCCTTTGCACGATCCAGAGAGGTTACAGCTGTGGTTGAAGAACATGGGTCGTGAAGAATGGTCTCCAACTCGCCACCAGTATATTTGCCATGAGCACTTCTTGCCATCTTGCTTTACTTTACGCTGGGGCATCCGCTACCTCGCCACTGATGCTGTACCAACAATCTTCGATCTCACCGAAAGCGCTAAGGTGGGTCAGTACAAACAAACCCTCAAAAATCAAACAAACAAAAACATTCTAAACCATGCTAAAACAAACTGCAGATTTCTAAAAGTCTCATTAGACTTAAGAGATGAAGGACTGATCCCTTGTCAAATTCAGTCAGATATTCAGAAATTCAGTCAGTCATGGCATTGCAAAATCATTAAAAGCAGATACTCCCAGATTAGATCCCCCTGTCAGTAAAATGAGTGCATGTGACAGTGTGTGTGTGGTGTGTGTGAGTGTGTGTGTATATCTGCTTGTGTGTGCAAGTAAGTGCATACATTAGCTGCTATTGGTAATTCATTTCTGTTCATGAGCTGGTATCACTGCTTCTATCAAATATTATCTTGACCAATATCCATTTATTACTGTTATAACTACTACTGTTATAATTAGTGCTGTGGTTGAAAACAATGTAACAAGAATCTGTAATGTGCCATGACAGAAACGGAAGGTTCTTGGTTATCTTGAGAGGAAAGCCAGACGTCTGCGATACCAGAAAGCAAAACTGCCACCACCAGATGGAGTGACTCCATCTAAGGAAGTAACTCCAATAAGGAAGCATTCTGCCCATGAAAGTGACACCAGTGCTGTGCAGCTTTATGCAGTAACTTTTGAGTCATCCCATGGTAGTGAACCTGTACTGTTAGATGCCAGTCACTCTGCAGGTGAACTGGAAACCCTTCCGACAGCTGTGCTGACAGATGGGGTTCAAGGAACGGAAGGAGACACTCCCGTAAATCTTCTTCAGACAGCCAAGAAAACAGATGACACTAGCAGCGAGGGACAAAGTGAGGTTGTAATGATGTTTGAGAGTCCATCTCTCGAAGGAGGAGAGGAGGTGGAGCTGTCAGATAGCCAGGAAACAGTAACGAAGGAAGGTATGAGGCAAGCACTCCACGATCCTTCCTCTTTTGCCACTGAGAATGAAGCTACGAAGATGGAGGAGACCTCTGTTGTCCAGGAAGAGGACAGTGGCACCCAGCTCATTGCCTACTTTGAGACCATTCCCAATGTCCTATCTAATTGTGCCTCTATGCAGATTAGTGCCTCCTCAGAAACAGTGCTGTCCTCCTCTCTCAGCTCTAAGCCAATCGTCTCCACCGTCCCCATCGTATCCAAGCACGTAATGCCCTCCCCAGACTCACTTGTTCTCACCCTGGAGAGATTAGTATCTGTCGAGGGGCAAGGGGAGGAAAGCGAAGGCACGGCAGGCGGGACTAAACAACTCGAGGAGCACAGGTAAGAAGGGTTTTTAATCACGTCCATTTTTAGCCATGCAATCATTTGTAGTACCTCTCTCTCTCGAGCTGTTGAATTAGGTAATATCATACCTTTTCTTTAACAAAGCGTAAAAGGACGCGTAAGACAAGTCAGAACGAGCGACGCCGAGGCAGATCCGCTAACTCCTCGTTCTGTAGACGATGCCATGTCCGTTATTCTTGCTTCTTCACCAGGTATCACAAGAACAACCTGAGCAAGGAACAGCTGGAGGCCATAGTGATTGAGCTCCAGAAAAAGGTGAAGGTCCTGCAGCAAAGGCATCGCCGACACTTGGACAAATTGCTTGGATTAGAAAGCACAGTTAATCAACTGAGACAAAGCAACCTGCTCAAAGAAGAACGCCTACAACTGCTTGAGAGGGTACAGAAAGTCACGTACTGTATAATGTAACGTATGAAGAGTCTAGAGGTTAGTTGTTGTTGTAAGGGAATACTTTTTGTAAAGTATTGGTTTGCTTCTCATTTAGTGAGGGCATCATAATGTATCATTTCAAGATCCTGATTAAACTGTTTGGACATGTATGTAATGTCAGTCTACTGCAAAAGCAATTAACTCAAACCCAGAGTGGCAGAAGCTTCCATCAGATGTGTAAAATAACATTCTGTTTTTGGTTATTTATTTGTTTGTACAAACACAATATTCATTATGTACATACTCTTGAAAGTTGCACTTTTCTTTGATCTCATTCCTGTCTCTTTGCAGGCCTACTTACAGACTAGTGCGGCCGATTCTCATCCCGGGGAGACTGTGGCTATTATCTGTGAGGATGAAAATGCTTCACATCTCCATGCCGAGCCAAAAACTGAAGAAGAGGAGGGGTTAGGTTAGCTCTTCAGAGCCAACTTGAAACCAAAACAAAAAAAAAAAATCTGTTCACAATTCATAGGAATGGCTGACTGGACTGAAAGGGAATTTTGCTGTGGACCAGTGCTCCGCCATCAAACAGTTCACAAGAAGAGAAACTGTATTTGTATCAAGCGACAAGAAAGTGTCGTTCTCTGGTGCAGAGATCGCTCTAATGTTCAGATAGCTGCTGTATGCAAGGATTACGTATACAGGGATTGCTGTCTTCAAGTTTGCACTATCTTTCTCTATGGCTTTTCGATTGTTAACACTGTGCTACATAGGCTAAAGAAGACAGACTGACAATCGTGTGTTCTATATTTAACATGTTTTGAAAGATTACAGTCAGATGCACTGTAGGTAATTCATACTTGTGGTTTGGATATTTACATTTCTGTCTGTTTGTCTGTAAATGTTCTACATTGTAAAAAAATTTGCTGGTTTGATAAATATGTGGATTGCTTGTAAACTCTATGTGTCCTGTCCTGTGTATGATTATGTGATACATGCAGGTGTTGTCTCTTTTATATTTGTCGTAGGATTCTTTTGTTTTGCACAGAACTGTCATAAAGACAAAAGTTTCTACACATATCTTGTGCTGAGTTACATGTGTGACATCAGTTACTCTGTGGACGATGGAGAGTAATTTGCTAACATTTTAAAAAATGTTTTTTTTAATGTTAGCAAATATATACACATATAGGAGGAGGTCAGGTTTTTATATTTTATCTTATTTTTAACCGAACTCTGTGTTTAGATTTGCTGTCCTGGATACTTCAGTTTATCTCTTTGTTTTGACCAATAAAAATTTGTTCCACTGTGCTCCTCCTACCTGCAGACGAGACACACCCATCAGTGATGGCGGGCGCGAGGCCAGAGTAAGAAGTATATGAACTGCAACGTAATTTTTATCAGCTAATCCTTTTATAACTGAAAGTGTAGTGTATGTATGTGAGTGTTACAAAGGTAAACGAAGAGAACGAGCGAACATGGATGCGGTCGATGCTTTCAACACTGAAGTAAGTGGCATATCACTTGTGCAGAGTATGTGTGTAGGTTGCTGAAAGTTAACCTAGCTAGCTAACATTAGCTTGCCTAGGTTAGCATAAGCGATCTGCAAAGATGGCCGTGTTTAGCTAGGGTAGCTATCCATGCTAGCTCACATAATTATCTCGAAACGATTCGGCTCTGTGAAGTCTGCCAACACAGCCTGTCATCGTAAATTAAACATTCGTTTTGCTCAAAAGTCGTTTTGATTATTTTCCGACTGTATAAATATGCTAGTTGGCCGAACTCAGCTCGAAATTGCTCAGACATTCCATGGTGTAAGGGTAGCCATCTTGGAGTCAAAATTGCCGAGGATTTCCACTGGTAAACTATTCTAAACACCTGTGGCCAGTTAGTCTGTGTACGCTGCACTGTTGGTTGGCTTGTCATAGCTCTGTTGCAGATTGTTAGCGAGCTCCCTGTAAAGTAACTACAGTCATTCACATCGATTCTGCTTACTGTACTGGGCGGTGTAGAGGGCACAGAGGAGCTAATCACATTAATCGATTTGGTGATTTTGGCTAATTTAGCTGGGTTATTACAGAATTTAGTCGGCAGTTAACTTACGTTTGTTCGCATATGTAATTGCAAATCAACCGAGCTGTTACGTGTACCGCTTGAGTTGTTGCATCAAATTACAACGTTGAGATAACGTCACCACATTCTCTCCTCGATATGGTTCTTGTAAAATGTCTGCCATAGATCCCTTAACCTTCATGAAGCTCCCTGGCGAGATGTGATGCTACTGATGATAACTTTTACTCCAGTAGAAATCAACTAACTTGTTGTTTCTGTTGTGAAGTTCTCTGACTCCAACCGCAGCTATTTTCTTCCGTCCCTTGTCTATTTTCCGATTGTGGTTAATTTACTTCTGCTCAGCGAGGCTGCACTTCACCGTGCTATACTGACTGTTATGACTACAGTTACAGTAAGCGTACACAAACCAAAAACAGCAGTAGGGGTGTCAATATGGTGGTACAGTTTCAACACGGTTATATATTTAGTGCATTTTCCCTTTTCTTTTTCTTGTAGCAGAGCTCAATCATTAAACTTGTTGATCTGTCTTGAGCTGTTTTCTATATTATTGTAAATCCTTGGTTACTCTGCAGAATTAATTTTTTGGCTTAAAAGTGGAGTGAAATAGGCTACACTTAACATTTCCACAATAACTTGAATATCTACTTATCATACTTAAGAGCTTTTTTGGCTTGACCTGTGGATTGCAGTCATATAAGGGTCCAAATATAGGGAAACAGGACAGTTTGCCAACAGTGATGAATTTTACATCACAACAAAGGTCTTAGATGTAATGGTAACAATATGAGCCATAACGTGATGGTCATAAAATGTATTATTGCTATTTCAGTAATCTTTCCAGCAAATTGTTGTGCATTTCTCATGGCCCTGTTATACTTTTTCACTATTCACTGAAGTTTTTAGGATTGTGGCAGTGGATTATTTTACAGTCTTAGCCTCTGTTTATTCCAAACAGCTGTTCTCTATGATGGATGTGAAACCTCCCATTTCTCGAGCAAAGATGATGGCCATTACAAAGGCCGGAATAAAAGCCATCAAGGTATGCACAGTTAATATTCATGGTAAATGTACTGACTGGAGAATATGTTTGCTTTCTACAACATCCAATATTCAATATTCGTTCGTCAACAGTAGGCTTTATCCTGAATAGGTCTGGATGGTACATGGATAGCAGAATACCTGTACAGATTGTCGTACTAACAAGTTTAGCTTGAATGTATAACAGAGAACTGCAAATAAACAAACCTGAAATGTTACGAAAACATTTAGAATGTTTAGCTGTTTGTGCCGTCACAAAGACACTCATTCTTTGATAAGATTGATTAAAATAGTTTGTAGACATGATTGTTACATTGTAATTCTTGCTTATGTTTACCTTATCAGCTGTACAAACACGTGGTCCAGATTGTGGAGAAATTCATTAAAAAGGTATGTTCTGGAAAAGATGATACAAAGTCTTGTAATGCTCTGTGTTTCACCGAATGTGTGTCTTGTATATTAAGGTCTGATCTATTTTCCCCCACTTTCTAGTGTAAACCAGAACTAAAAGTCCCTGGTCTCTACGTGGTAGACTCCATCATTAGGGAATCACGCCACCAGTTTGGAGTAGAAAAGGATGTGTTTGGGCCAAGGTTTCTGAAAAATTTAACAGCAACATTCCAGCATCTCTACCAGTGTCCCCCTGATGATAAAGTAGGTTTGTTTTACAGCAGGGATATTTGAAATGTAGAATAATGGCTAATCTTGAAGGAGGAGACTGACTAGAACTACCTTTCCCCCCCCCTTCAGGCCAAAATTTTGCGAGTGCTGAACCTGTGGCAGAAAAACGAGGTGTTTAGCTTGGACATCATTCAGTCTCTGACGGACATGGCAACGGCACCAGCGATGCCAGTCACACAAAACGGCAGCATAGTAGGAGGTGCACTGACAGTCATTCAGTCCTTATTTTGTATACCTAGAGATATGCTCGCCGCTTAGAATATCGATTGGGATATAGTTTCTACATCATGTTTCAGTAACCATACCTACATGTCTGTTCTAGGTTCTCCCGCCCCAGCACTGGCTGTGGCACCGGCTGCTCCACCCACAGCAGCGGCATTGCCCGTACCCACCGCCTCCATCATGGCAGCTCTGCCGCAGCTGCAGAACTCTGCCGCCCTGGCTGCCGTGGCACAGATCCTTCAGTCCTCTCAAAGCCTGGAGGTAGGCTGCCGAACGCTGATCAGATACACAGGATGTTCTGATTTTCTAGGAAACAAGAAATTATTTCCAGTGAAATCTAAATTTGGCGCACTTAAAAAAAACAATAAAAAACTGTGTAAACGAACTGTCTTTCTTTGCTATCAGGCACCGGTTTTTTTTTTTTTTTTTCTTGCACTACTCCATAAAAACATTCTTGACTGATAGCATATCATATTTAGATCTGTAATTTATTGTCTTCTGAAGTTGCTGTTAGATACACAGAACATCTGTGTAACAGTTGTTGAGCGCAAGTGGTAGATATATTATTTGCACTGTGTGCTTTTAGTCCAACCCACTATAAGCCTGACCTTCAATCTGTGTTTATTTAACCTCATATCTAGCTTCAGCAAGTTCTGCAGACCCTCCAGCAAAGTTCAGTGATTGTCAACAGCGAGCCTGCACACTCTCAGGCCCCTGTAGCACAGAATGTCCCTGTGAGTGCACCTCCCGCAGAGCAGAAGAACAACATTGCCAAGGTAATACAGCAGCTGCACACATAGTTGCACGCATTTTCAGGATGAATGATGTGCCCCATGCCTGCACAGAAAAAGAAGTAAATAGAATAATTATTTATTGTCAGTGGAATATTCATGTTGAGGCTGTCCAGAGGGACACTTCCTTTATACACCTGTCCAGGGTTGTTTATAGTAAAGTGGATATAATTTAAGTGTCAGTGGATATGACTGCTTTGGGTCTGAAATTGTGAATTTGCTTATATTGTTGCTGACTTGAATATTTTTCTTTTCGTCCATTTAGAGACTTCTTGACCGTTTTGACTATGACGACGAGCCAGAGGGCGGGGAAGAATCGCAAAGGGACGAAACAAATTCTGCTGTTTCTCTTCCTGTGTAAGATACATGATAAATCCTGTGTTTACATTCGTTGTTTGTTCAATCTTACAGACAGTTTACATACATACATATATATATATAATTTTTTTCTTTTTAATGATTGTCTGATTTTCAGAAATCTGCACCAGTCCTTGCATCCTCAGTTTCTTGCTCAGATCCCCAATCAGGTATGGTAACTGACTGTTTTTAAAAGTTATCTTGCAATTATTTTATTCCCTTTATAATGGTACACTGTTGTCCAAACTGTCTTGTGCTGATGTTAAGGAATAATCTCCTGTGATTATTAAATACATAATTTTTTGAAGTTCTCTTAAACTCCTCCTCTTGTTGCTTGTCCCAAACCTACAGGCCCAGGTTCACGGTGCAGCTTTGTCACAACCATACCCAGGAATGATACAGCCTGTGGGAGATCCACTCATGGGCCAACAGATGGCCAACGTTGCATTACCCCCTCACATTGAGGTATTCAGTCAATATCCCCTACACCTTGCACAGGCAAGACAGACTTGATTTGTATTTTTGTCAAGAGGAGACGCAACTGTCCTTTTGCTGTGGAAATCTGTAAATGAAGGTGTAGAGAGAAGGCAATGTCATGCATGAGGCTGTGAGGTTGCCTTACTGTTTTAAAGATGTTGCTGAGAAATTGTTTAATTTAGTTGATAACGCTGTCCTATGTTATTGATAGTCGTTCTTGGCTTAAATGTACTGTTATACATTTTTCTGATAGGTGGCATCTATAGAAATGGATCCAGCTGCAAGGAGGGATGGAACAGATCGACGCTATGATAGGAGATCTCAGTCTAGGTCAGTTTAAAGGGATAGATTGAGAAGGGTTCTGATGATTTGTTGATATTGTTGAGTTTGTTAAAAAAAAACATTCCAGACGTAACCGAGAGCGATCGAATGGTGTCCCTCCAGGTCCCCAAGGAGAAGGGCATCGCATTCGCGTAGATCCCGATCCACTTCACGCTCGCGGCGGCCTCGTCTTCACCGCTCGAGGTCTCGCTCGAGAGAACACCACAGACGCTCTCCACGTTCTCGATCTGAGGAAAGGAGGGAGAGAGAAAGGGAGCGAGAACGCAGACTGAAAGGGCTACCCTCTATAAAGAGAGAAAGTCTTAGTGGTAGGTCTAGTTAAAGACTTTGATAGCAGTGTTAGGAATGCCTTTTAAAAGATATCTGTGTTCACTGATATATCTGTCTATGCACCTACTTACCTAGGACCTAACCTGAATCTTTGTTTTAATTAGTAATGGTAAGTTTGGTTTGCAGGTTTAGGTATTCAGAGGGTGTACTTCTTAAGTACGGCGGAGGTGATGCTGCAGCATCAGTAAGTTACACGTCTTACCCCTCTAACATAATGACCAATGTTTTTCTTGCAGTTTGTAGCACCACATTGTGGCTGGGCCAGCTGGATAAGAAAACACAGCAACAGGATATAACAAGCCTGCTAGAGGAATTTGGTCAGATTGAGTCAGTCAACGTAAGTATCAGAAAGCATATCTCATTTTATGACAACTCCTCTCTTGCTCTTTGATGTGGAAATTAAAAAGCGTGCACAGCTGCAGCATATTAAAAGATGTATTACAATCGATATGTCCATTTCTCCGAGTCAGAGCAGTGAACTATTTCTGAACGTAAAACCAGTAAACCAGCAAAGGATCCCTCTGAAGACAGTAATCTTGTAAAGTGATGTTGGGCTAAAAGAAATCCATGTGGTTCTATGTTCTGTATCCCCTCAGATGATTCCCCCCAGAGGCTGCGCCTATGTTGTCATGGTACACAGGCAGGATGCTCACAGAGCCCTGACTACGCTCACCAGGGGCCCTGTCAAAATCAACCAGAAAACTGTCAAGGTACCGTCTCATAAGACCTGCTGTGTGAGCTGTGCACCAGCTATCAAGCAATTAAACCCTATCAAAAGACCTGACAGGGTCTTTGTGTAGATAGTAGGGTTTTTTTTTTTTTTGGCTTATTTTTTAATCCAGTAAATGTAAGCCACATACAATGCAACCGTATCGGAATTTCTGGAAGTTTCATTTTACTCTCTGGGTCTTTGAGTATCTGTATATTTTATACATCCAAACTCAAAAGGTCTGAAAGCGGAGTTGCTGTCAGCAGTGTCATTAGGTACATTTTGATAGTTTCCTATCAGGGTATCAGGGTGTTTTTCTAATAGTTGTGAGGCTGTTTTTTTCCACATGCTGTGTCGTTGGCTAGATTGCATGGGCGATGAACAAGGGCATAAAGCCAGAATTTAAACAGTACTGGGACGTTGAACGCGGGGTCACCTACATCCCCTGGAGTAAGGTCAAACAGGAGGAGCTGGACAGCTTTCGTGAGGGAGGCATGCTGGACGTTGAAACACTCTGTCCAGGTAAGTACTCGGACTAATGTGTCGTGAAAAAAAAAATCATGATAATGTCCTCCCCTTACAGTCACATAGTCTGTAACTGGATATCCTCTAAATGGACATTGTGACCAAATGAAAACAAAAACAACCAAACAAACAAAATAAAAAAAAAAACAAAAAGTAAACTAAGCTGGATAAATAGCTCTCATTAACAAGCTAATGCATTTTTATGGATTGTGCTTATTTGGTACTGTTCTGAAGTGAAATTAAGACGCGGCTGCTTCTTGTAGGTCTTTGTTTATCTCTTATTTCTCAGACAGCTCAAATGTCTCTTACTGTTTAGCCAGTTTTGACCCGTTGTAGTTTGCTGTCACAGCGCACTAATGGCTTTGATCACCCCTTTGTATAGAGTGGAATGGTGCTATGAAGGACATGGTAAAGCCAGGTGAAGGAAATAGAGGGCCACAGGCAACACAGGCAGATGGAGACTCAGTCACTGCACTTCCACAGGTAAAAGCTGAAGGGTTTCAAACGAAGCCCCTCAGAAACGGTCTGTGTCTCATTTCTGTTTTCTGCGCTCTTATGGCATATGTATTCCCTATGGGTTGGCAAAGGGTATTTTCGGTATGTTGTGCATTTGTTGTTGGTGGTTCTGTGAGAGTTTATTTATCAAAACACAACTCTTTGCATTACGTTGGTGTGTGTGTCTTTGGTTCCGGAGGCATGGAACAATAAAATCTACCTCCAACAAATACTGTCTACGCATTTCAACCACAATAAACAGGCTAGTGTCCTGACAAAAATAGTTTTGCCAGTGTTTTCCTGTGGTCATTTTAACTGCGTTTTAGCTGCTCATTTTCCACTGATACCTTGTCATAATACACACATTTCCACACATGGCTTAACATATGGATAGAGCTATTCAGTGGTTGCATCTGTAACCACTTTTGCACCCACTACCAAGACCCCGTCTCAACTCTTTATCATGTCACCCTGCAATGAGGATGGATCTGGATAGGCACCGCCTGCTATGACGCACAAAAGTAAACAGAATTATTGTAAGTCAGATTTTGTCTTCATTTTGGAGCACCTTCAAAAGTTGAGTGTGTCTGATCCTTCGGGTGCCAGGAAACTCACTTTGTCATCATAATAAAACTCTCTATTTCATGATCACCTGAATGTCGCAGTGTTCGCAGTTACATATTTTGTGATTGCTCTGAAGGTGTGGTGTGTATTCCCGTGCTTGTGTCTTTATGGATGCCTTGTTACTAACATGTAGACTATGCACAAAGACCCTTTACCTCTCTAACGTTTAGTATTTGCTCTGTGCAGGTTAGGACTACAGGCCAAAAATTTACTGTATGTCAGGCATACCTGAATCTGATATTTCACCAGCTTGCAATGTGGGATGGTTGGTTGGGTAACTATAACATAAGAGTTTAAGAATGGTATTGGCAGGGTCACAGAAGAAGTTCAGTTTAGATGGAAACAGTTAGCTTAGCTGTACACATAATGGAGAATAAGACATTTGTTTTGAAAACAGATCATTTATCTTGGCTCAGTTGTGGATGTGTATTGCCTTGCTCACACTGCCCTGTTTCTCAGCTCTTTACAGCATTTGTTTACTTAATTTTCTTCCCCCTCCGGTAATCTGTAGGCAAGCCTACACATTTGGCCACTTGATGGAGGAGGCCTACATTTGTAATCATGACACTAATTTTCTTGCCATGCCAGTGAGCATTCTAAAAGTAGAAATAGTATGGTATAGTTGCTATTGTAGCATGCCTCTGTTCTGGAAGACAGTCGATTTGGTCGTCAAATCGTAAATTCAGTTCTGTGTGTTTTACAGTGTCATCACTGCGGTCATCGGAAACAAATAACGTAAAAGTTTTCAGTAAGCTCACAGATGTTTTGTAGTCTTTTCACTTTTGTCGAAACAGAATCTTCCCAACCGTGATGGAAGAAGGTAATTTGAGAGCTGTAAGCTCGTAATAGCCGACCGGTGCAGGCCATTTCTTCCACAGTCAATATACTGACCTCCTGTCTTCCCTCAAACTCAGGAAGTCTCTCTGAGTGTGGAGTCCTGATCAAGCTGATGGAACCGAGTAGGTAGACTGGCCTGTGTGCATTTACCCACTTTGACATTTATCAGATACAAACCACTCCTAAAAGCCGTCAGATACAAACCACTCCTAAAAGCAGTTTAGAGTTGCCGGCTGAAAAGTCCCTTGAATAATGTACCATATTTAAAATCACCAAGCTAAACTGCTGTCACCTAACTAGCCAGCTGTAAACTTAGAAAAATATTGCATCTCTAATCTCACAGTGCCGTGTTTGATGCAATTTTTATAATTACCAATTCAGATCAAAACAAATGTGTAGTAAAGATTGTTTGTGTTGTAAAATATACGCAGTTGTCACTGTCCAGACTTTTTTTTTCAGCCAACATGCTAAATTTATGAATGTTGCAGGCATGAGAGTGTTTTGCTCTGCATTGCAGTGATGTTTGTTAGAAATGTTGAAATCAGAAAAATTGTGGCTTTACCACCAGTCATGCAAAATCCTCAAATTTGAACAGCTCCAGGTTGAGGGCAACAACACTAAACGTTTTGAACAGAAACCAAAATGTGTTTCAAAAATGTACTGATTTACTGGAGAACAGTAATGCAGTTGTATCTGCAATTGAAATGATCAATTACCAATCATTAAAATCGATTCTTTTTATCAACATTATCAACCTTGATAGGTGACACTCATTCAGTGGTCCAAAAAGAGCTCAGATACCAATGAACGCTTACAGAGAGTCCGAGTTTAATCAACCTTGTGGATAAAAATGTTCTGTTCTTAAGTTTTTGATGACATAACAATGGTTGACGGCACTGGAGGACTGATGATGAAGACAGTGATGTCTACAAAGTCCTTAAAGTAGCACGTAATGTAAGAATCAGATGTGGGAAGTTGATGGAAGAAAAATACTTCAGGTGGATGGATTTTCAGTAGCCCTGTCCTTTACTCCAAAATTGCAGCAGTGACTTCTGCATCTCAGCTATGTAGCAGTATACACCTTTAAAAAGCAACACTTTGATGAAATAAAACATTACACTTACACATACCAGTGACAAATATTACAAATGCAAGGGCTTAGGAAAATAAGGCACATCATTTAATGTCCAAGTAATCCAGATATTGGTTGGAATGCATTTTTAGAATGGCACCATGGATTTCCACAACTTGCAATCAGCCTGTAGTTAAAACTTAAAATTTGTATAATTTTCTTATCGGAAGTCCTGCCATTTGATCCACGTAATATACATCTAAAACTATACTTTTCTGGAGGAAACAGCAAACGAAACAGTAGTAAAGTCTGTGGAAATGAATCACCTGAAAAATCGCAGTTGCAGATTTGCAATCCGCTACACCATGCTGGGATCAGATCAGTGATCAAACGCTGTGTAGAGAGCAGCATGGATGTAAAAACCGCAATCCCGGTCTCCCAAGGACTCACAAAGGTGAGTGTGTTTGGACGTTTGGGAATATGGATATCAGAGGCCCTCACATTTTGCAATGCTGTGGAACACTCCAGTGATGGAAAGGTAAACGCTCGCTCCTTTCGGACCGATCCGCTGTCCCACGATTCACAGAATCCTAATGTGAGCTGTTTTCATTTGCTCAGTGCCACACGCACAGGAAAAAAGGTCCAACATCAATGAAGTATTAATCCTGCGTCACAGAGAACTCGGTCCTCTATGGAAGAAATGTATGCTGCAACCTCTCTAGGTAGAGAGCAACTTTAGTTAAGGTTCAATTTCACAACTTAAAGCTTATCCATGTCTACATCTCACTAGTAGACACTGTACAAAAAAAATAAGTTCGTGTATTGTGACTAGCTGATCTCAAATGTGTTAAAAAAATACCTAAAGACGTTTCAGTGAACCTAGGCTAATTTAATTCAGAAGGTAAACAAAGTTTGTTTGTTTTTGTTTTTTTTTGTTTTTTTTTAATTAAGCCCATGTTAGTAGATAGTGAATCTTTTGAAGTAGGGTATGAGTCATGGCTGAAACAGATGTTACTTCAGTGACTGGACTGACTTATGGAGTTAACCATGATGGCCCAGCTTCAGCAGTCACAGTACCTCCCAGGTGCTTCTCTGTGTGGAACCTTTTTTACGCGGTATGAGGTGGCTAGTGCCACGGACCCTCCACCCATGGTCTATGGAGGAACCTGAAATTTGGTAAGACCAGAACTGTCCTGTTAAATCTATATTTGGTAAACATTCAGTGTTGCATGAACCTAAATTTGTGGATGTACACCATAAAGGTCACTTAAGTAGCCTTAGGAAGCACTGCTATTTTTCATATGAGTCAGGCTGTTGAATAACGATCGGTATTTTGACAATAACGCATTTTTGAAGTGTTTTATTATGAAAGTTAAGCATACCTGTCATTTATCGTGCTCTGCTTAGACATCCAGGGCAATCCATCTGGACATAATACCACAAAACTCATTTGAGGAAAAAAACATCAAAATATGCTTAAGGTTATAACACTAGTCTTTCATGTTCTATAATGGCACATTGCAGATTTTGAAACCTTTGCACTCTGCATATTCATATTATACCAAAAGGATGTTAAAAATGACTTGTGATGTACTACAATTAAGATTGGCATGCATGGTGATTTAATTTCTTAATGAATCCCTAGAGAAAGAATAGCAGGTTTTCAACAGACCTCAGCCTAACCTTTTAAGAGTACAGATAAACACATTATTGTGTGATGTAGCCTTTTATACCTAATATGTCCTTTCAGTGTAAGATGTTCTCTTATACCTACTCAACCCCTTATCATTGCATGAATGCTTAACAGTAATCATGTTTACTTTAATAATAATTCAAAATGTTGTTTAGATTTGTGTTAGATGGCGTAAAATAAGTGGTTTCCATGAACACTCACCCTATTTTTTTTTTACTGAGTTATGTACAGTTTAAACCATATGAATGACCTCTTATTTTGAGCCACAAATCTGTAGAATCCTCTGTAAGCATGAATTGGACACTATCTTTGCTTTGAGAATTTCTGCTAAAGAGTGAATGGTGACTTGTTAGCACCTGTGATTTAGATGAGTCAAACACTCATTCGAAGTGTTTCCCAAATGAAAAGAACTGTTTTAACAAAAGTTTATGTGTGGACAGTGCTCTTGAAAGTTTAGAAATCTGAGTCTATTCCAATGATCCATTTTATGTCCCAGAAAATGGTTCACTTTACAGAAAGTTCTGTACTACACCTCAATATAACTACTTTTTTTTCGGGTGAGACAAGCATTTTCCAAATTACTTTGCAACACAAGGAAAAAAAATGCCATGTTCTATTTAACATAAGGTGGAAAGTTAATATCAGATACCATTGTTTTAAGGATTAGTTAAAAATTTGGAAAGACTCATTTTTAAAAAAATGCAACAGTAGTTATCTAAAGTTTCGATACTGTCAGCAGAGAAGTTAAAACCGATTTTTTGTGTGTGTGTGTAAAAGGTATTTTAAGTCGGTGTTTGTGCAAGCATACAAAAGATCCAATTCCCTGGGGACTGCTTCAGAGAGCAGGATGAGAACAATCAACGCTTCAAGTCACATACCGTAGTAGATCATGAGATTAATTTTATTGTAGTTACAGTTACAAAGTTGATTTTGATCTAAGGCCCTGACATCCTATCTTGGGCCACAGGCGCCTCCTTGCACCTGTACATGGTATTTTGTACCAGATTATCTCCCGAGTTCTGCAGCTCATTCACCAGTCTGCTGAGTAAATATGATATAGAGGCATAAACAAAAGAGCCTGGTGAAAATCATTTTATTTCAAATGTGTTCTTTCTTTGTTAATAATTTATTAAAAACAGGAAGCTACCTCAAATTACATGGGTGACATTATCCTCTCTTTAAAGCGCACACACAGAGCTCTTGAAATCCAATTAAATTTTTGTGTGCCGTCTTTCAGAATGAAGATACACACAAAAAAAAATCCAACACAAAAGCTCATGAAAGAACCTTATGGTTTTAGTATCATTTAACTCTTAGTATTATTTTAAAGAAACAGCAGATTCTTAGTCATTACTTTGACGCACCTTCATCATATACACACTTCCAGTTTTTCTCTTCTTTTTTTTTTTTTTTTTTTTTAATGATGAAATTATGTATAATATGTAATATATTATATTGTTATTACATACTAAGTCCATTTTGGTTAATGAGAAATACATGACAAATCACATGAAAATAGAATAGACAGTACTGTGTGGTGAATGGGAGGTTTGGAAGCACACGGTATGATGCACACTCAGTCTAACTTGGTCGCATCCAGGAGATTTACATGTTTGTACATTCTTGTCTCTCTCAGCCTCTTGGGTAATGAAGGTTCTAGTGTCTTCTGTCATTATGCGTCGAGCACAGAACATATGGTAGCGTACTGACTGTAAACTGATTTGAAAATACATGCATTTCGGTGAGCTGCAGCTGCTTGACATAGAATATACTAAGGCAAAACAAGCAACATAGTTCATCAATGTTAATTTAAATACTTGTTTAGACTTTACTTGACATTTCAACCTCATGGTTTTAATGAAGTCGCAACCTGATGTGACTTGACCATGGGCCTATTGAGTTTGGCATGTTATTTGGTCAACAGTTTGATAATGTTTAATATGATGTCAGTGAATCATGTGGCCTTTCGCAAAATAATTTAAAAAATATGGATAGTATGTTGCTTGCTTATGTAAAACGCAAATTCAGCTTCATTCAAAATAAGTACACTTTCAGCTTTATAACAATAACTGGTTGACCCCTAGGGCACACTGTGGCCTCACACCAAGTAGGTCCCGGGTTCGATTCCCAGCCGGGGTGCCCGGGGTCCTTTCTGTGTGGAGTTTGAATGTTCTCCCCCTGTCTGTGTAGGTTTTCTCAGAGAGCTCAGGTTTCCTCCCACATGCCAAAGACATGTGGGTTAGGTGAATTAGAGATACTAAATTGACCCCAGGTGTGAATGTGTCTGTGTGTCTGCCCTGCAATGGACTGGCGACCTGTCCAGGGTGTTTCCCCACCTTTTGCCCAGTGAATGCTGAACGCTCCAGCATCCTCCGCGACCCAAATTAGGATAAGTGGCTTTGAGAATGAATAAATGAATGAATGGTCGACCCATGTCATGTAACTAACTATTGAGACCCTCTCAATAACACAACCTAAAATAGGATTGACCGTGAACAGGGTACTTCGGAAACAACTCCCTGTTCAGTAGCAGTATCCTGTCAAACAGTGTTATCCTGTCAAACGGTGTTACACCCTTTCTAACCATGTGGGTTTTGGTCTTCTCAGTTCATGTTTTACACAGGTCCACAAGTTGTACACCTGTTTTAACTGATGTATTTGACTTCTTTTTTCAATTACTGTGAAGTGTTAATCTGTGCGTCTCTGGAATGACTTATAAATTCTTTACATTCTTTATATATACTAAATTGCAGTTTTTCTAGAAAAGTATATCCTGTCTTTACATCATTAATTTTAAAAGTTCAAATTAATGACTACATTTTTAACTTCATTAAAAGCTCCTCATGGATACATATGATCGTAGTTTGTTTTTTTATGAATGCTGAAATACCTGCTACATTTTTAACTCCTATGTTTTCATGAGGGGGCTTTTTTTTTTTTTAACTTGCGTTTGGTTTAAAGGAAGGGTTTTGTCAGCTGAACCCATTCAACCTAAACAATTTTCCTCAAGCACAACCTTTAGATTTTAACCAAATGAATTTAATTTCACATTGGCATTTCCATCACAGTCTGTTGATCCCTCTACAGTACAGAACCCTTAGTGGTGTGTGGACCCCAGTTAAAAACCCTTAGTTCCAAGGAACACCTTTTGTCCTCTTTCAAAAGCTTGTTGAAATAATTATGCTTTTAATTGCATGTCAACTTTGTAATTTCATCAACTGGTCTACAGGGCAGGGATTAATATATATATATATATATATATATATATATATATATATATATATATATATATATATATTTAACTTTAATGATACATTATGTGGTGCACTGACATCCACTCACTAAACACATTTATATCCTTGTGTCTTTTAGGTACACCCTTTCCAACCAGTAGGAGTCCCTCCCGCTCTCCCTTTCCATATGGGCCAGCCTCCAACATCTATGATACCAGGAGGACCACCTCCATCCTTTCCAAACCCAGCATTTAACTCTCCACAGATGCTCCCAGGTATTACACCCCCCCCCCCCTCAGGCCTTGCATTGGACACTAATGCTCAGTAGAAATATTAGATATTAAATGGCTAATTTCACTGATGACATAAGGGTGTTAACTTTCCATGCACTGACGTGAACGCAGGTTTACCTCCTCATGGTGTAATGTCTCCAGTAAATGCTTCAGGACCTCCTCCACCGACTCCTGCAGTCAACCTGACCACAGGTAGGCTGTACTAGACCATGTGCTTCTATTGACCCAGTAGATTAACAACAGTCTCTAATGGTATGCCTTCCATGTCTTCGATTTCAATGTCAACAGCAGGGAGCTCTATGGAGGACCTATCTAAAGACGTAAACGAGGCTTCAGCAAACCAAATGGATATACCGGGTGGATCGTCAATGAGCCCCCCTGCTCCTAGAGGTCTTCTGGGGGCCAGGCCTGGTATGATGCCCCTGCAGCATCCGCCAGGACCCCCACCTCCGTTCGTACCTCGCTTCCCCAACGACATGCCACCTCCAAACATGCCCCCTCCTCCCAACATGCCGCCGGTTAACATGCCTCACATGCCCCCGCAAATGATGCCTCACGGCCCTAGTCCAATGTACAGGGAGCCTCCGCCAGGGAGCAGGTTCAGAATGCCCATGTCCCACCCTCCACACGGAGACTTCCCGCCTCCCAGAGAGGACTTTCCTCCTTACGGGCCTCCAGGAGGACCAGGTGAAGGGGATGATTGGGACCCCAGGCCATACAGGAACGAGCCTTGGGACTCTGGACATGACAGAGAGCCAGAAATGTTTGGGGATGAACCACGCTTCAGAAGAGGAGGCGGGGGGTGGGACAGGCCTCGCGGTCGAGGTCGGTTCATGGACCGTCGTGAAGATAGGAGTAACTGGTAACTGCAGCGGGGAAGTTCTCAGGGTGCGTCGGCTGAATTTGAACCTCGGTGGACTCGGAGAACTCGATAGTTATGAGCGACCCTGAAAATGGGTTGGCTACATCCACCAAGAGATGCTGTGTGAAGAAGTATCCAGCAATGACTGTTTTCATTTGGCCATTGAGTGATAACTCATGGAAAGCACTGTGGCTCTCACACTCATCCTGTGAGTTACATTCTCAAAAGACCCACCAAAACCTCTAGGAGGTGGAGCACTTAAGACACTAAGTTAATGAAGGGTTGAATGGACATTGTGTGTTCATTGAAGCACTGTGTAAATGCCTCAGTGTGCGCATGAATATTGTCATATCGTTCTAATACAAACATTTTTGTAAATACCTTAGTTTTCTACAGTCGTTTTGTATATTTTGGGAAGAGGTTTTTTTTGTGTGTGTGTGTGTGTGTCAGATATTCCTGTGTTGGGGAAAATACCTCATAAACAAAGCTAAAGATGTTTCTGCTGTGTTTTGAACTGAATAACCGGCAACTTTAAGAGTGTTAATATTAGCACAAGCTTTACTAGAACTTAAGTCTTTTTGCTATTTGTTTTTAGTAAACTATTTTTGTATTGATCGGTTTGCAACCTCACTTATTTCACCAGCTGTTGTTTGTATCAGTATGCTTTATCAGTAGAAAGGTTTGATTTCCTCACAAACTAATGATACACAGTAAAATGATGAATCACAAAGAAAAATCAGTAATTTGGCCATGTTTACAATATGGTTTTGCCATGCTCCACTGAAAATCCTTGACCTTTCGGTTCTGCTGAGGTTGTTCAATTTTAGCTCACTAGAGGGCGCCATGTAAGAGCCTTTGCCAAGGACAGAATGGCCCATGTTGCGTTCCCATCTGTGAGGCAGTCATCAGAACGCTATATTTGAAGATTTTTTTTTTTATTTTTATTTTTGCAAATGTGTCTGCATTCACAAAGAAACGCTAACAGTAAAGAACAGAATAATTATTAGCCCTTTTCGATCAAAGTTCTTGTCCTCTTTATAAATCTACAAACATCTTCATGGCCACATACTAAGCATTCTTTCAGTCTGAAACAGACATTACAGTGATATCTTCTGCTGATATTACTTGGACTGTCCCTGTGATCCAAAGAAGGCTGTACTGGATTGTGTATGAATGTGAAAAGATACCTAATATTTGCTGCCAGCTGTTGGGTTAATTGAATTTTCATATCACAGAAGGTTTCTCAGCAGCTCTGGAAAAATAGTACTGGAGCGTCATTAGTGTTCAAGAAATGCGCTATAAACTTATTTTCGCATTTGGCTTTAAATGTCGCTGAAATGTTGCTATGTTGCTGAATAGCACCAACGAATGGACACGTCTGATCACCTTGTGCACCATTCAGTTTAGCGCGGATTAACCATGGCAAACTGGCATCTTTCTCGAACAAACATAGATAGAACCAACAAGTGTGCAGGCGCGCGGATAGGCTCGCGCAATATGTTAGTGACACTCTTGTGGTCCATTCGCGCGCCGTCTCCAAGGGCTGCGCGTTCCTCCCTTCACGGCAGTGTAGAAACAACATGGTAGCGACTACAAGCGCATCGTGCGATGTCTAAAATCAGCGATGCAGTGGATGGTGTTTTGTTCATCATGAAGCAAGTCATCATGCAGAAAGGTTGACAGCGGACTGATGACAGGTGCGTTTCGGGGGGGAAAAACAACGACATGTATTTTTGTGGACAAATTAGCCGTATGCTCAAGGCGACACAAGACAAATATCTCTCCAGGGTCCTAGTGACCGTAAGAGAACGCCTGTGACCGCAACATCAATAAACCGTGAGTTGGACATGAAATTACTGCTCGTTAATTGACACACCTTAACTCTTTTCTCTTTGTGTAGGCATTAAAGGACTTTGAATGAAAAATGCTCAACTACCTTCATGAATCATGTCAATTTGCCTGAAATATGTGCGGTACTGTGGTAACCTCTGTCAAGCTTTATTCAGCCGGCATTTTTATGCATTATCATTTGTCACGTGCCTAACTGACCGTCACAATTTAAGTCCAAAAATCCCATAAATACTTCAGTCTAGATTTTTAAACTGTTCAGTTCGCACATGTAGTTTATTTTGTAAATGCGGATCAAGATCATTCACCTGTCATTGATGCTATCAGCATGTCTTATCAATGCCAAGGGCATCCCTCCTCTCTGACCTGTTCTGTTCTACCCTTTCCCCATAACTGAACCGTCACGTAACAATCGGATGTTGTGTGCTGTCTCATTATCATGTATTTTTATTCTCATTTTTTCATTATTTGGACTTCTGTTATTCCTATTAATAATATGTGTTCTTTTGTGCTTGTTGATCCTCCTACTGTGCCACAGTGGGTGCACTAATAGAAATGAATATGCATTACACATGGAGATGAATTTGACAGCTAAGATTATCTGAATAATGTAAGAACTCCCATGTGCCACATGTACTCTTTGTACTGCTCAGTTGAATCTCCCATATAAACACACGGGCAGAAACAGGTTTTGATGAAATTATGAAGTTATCAACGTTTTTTAAGAGCTATTGTGATTTCCGATATACACTCTTTTTTTTTAGCCCCGTTTTTAGTAAGTTACAGTGTCTTTATTGTGTACAGCTGTTAATTCGATATATAAACTGCCTTTCAGTGGGGGCATCTTTTGCTGATCCGTGTGAACTTTCTCAAGCTCAGCCCTGGCGTGTTGTTGGTCTCATATAGAAAGGTCATGTGACATTCTTTTTGCCACCAGCTGACTTTGCTTTTGACTGCCTCTCTTTTTTTTTTTTTTTCATGCATCAAGATGCTCATCCAGAAACAGAGGAACACACAATAATAAGAATAAAACAAAACACACTCATCACTCGTGCATTTTCTATGAAATACATGGTAAACGGTGGCAATTTCATAAAAAACCATCCCAGTGATAAACTAAACTAAAGTTTTACCTTCCAATTCCGAAGTCTTGTTTTAAAAATATCTGAGCAGATGGACTTTAAAAGCAGTTTCTTTGAGTCTGGGGTACAGAGACTTTTTAGTATTAGGGATTTGAGTGCCTTCTGAAATGTCTCCAGGGCTGGTAAGACGATCCTCCTTGAGAGATCCTTTCAAAGGGAATGTCTCGTTCGGTTTGTGGGGTTCAAACTTGGGACAAACAGTCTCCTCTCTGACGGATGACCAAGAGGTACCCAATCCTCAAAGTTTCACTGGTAATGACACGACTAGAGTTACACTGTGTCTACAGTCTCCATAAACCCAGCAGAGGACAGCGTCATACTGTCTTCATCCAGGATTCAAGACTCTTTGATGGGCCATATGATAATTAAACGGCTATTTGTACAGAGCTCGACTTGTTTTCTTTTTCTGTGGAGAAACATGTCACTTGAGGCACGGGTGATGTTTTGAAATGCACATATTTTAAATCTTTTAAGGGCCAGATGTGAATTATTCATTTTAAACCCACACGTCCGTAATTGTTCATTCATTCCAAAAATGATGCAAGTGAAATAGTGTACTGTCTTGTGAAGACTGTACTTTGTGGTTTTCTTTGGAAGAATCGAAGGCATTATTCAGTTGCCCTACAGTCATGATGATTTTAGTTTAAACAGACACCTGTGGGTGTTGATTCAGTCCACTTAAATCAAATTAGCAGATGTGGCCTAAGTACATTTATGAATATAGTAAATATTTCTCATTTACTTTCAGTAACCCAGAATATCTAAGTTTAATGTTGGTTCAGTGACATGTTAACAGCAGCAGCCCCCAGGAAATTCCGGATTGACTCCAGAGGGCAGGGTATAAAAGAGGATGATTACTTTAGACGAATCCGCTTCAATCTAAACCAAACATTTGAGGAAAAACATCCATTATTAACTGCTACACTGAGGAATCCCAAGCTGAGAAATAATATCGGTGGCGTTTGCTGTTTTGCCAGAGCACTTTTCTTTTTTAAGGGCTATTGTAAAATGTCTGCCACTTACTACTGGAATTTCTAACAAGGTTATACATTGTCCTTGATAACTGATTTTAATTTATATACGAGTACAAGTAGGAAAAATATGGATATTTAGAGTGCAAGAAATAAAAGAGAAAGAAGTTGTTATTGTAGTAAATGATTTTCTCTGTCCAGACGGTCATATTGCATATGTTCTGTTCTGGCTGATAGCCAAGTTTGTCTTGTGAGAATCCTCTGCTCTTCCATGGGGAACAAGGAATCCCTTCTTTCGTAACCCAGACAGAGGACAGATTGTACAGTATCAGTCTCTCTTGCAACAAGTTAGCTTATTTAATCATTTTTATTTTGTTCTGACAAAATACACACACTATGTAATCAATTATTTGTCCTTCGAGTGTGTGGTCGTTCCCAAGCCCAGTGAATGGCTATGCTGTTTGACCTCTCTGAGATTTGTTTGCATGTGTTATTGAGTTTATTGATGTGTATTTCATTTGTGTTCTGACATCTTGGCCTGGGCTTATTCCCAGCATTTATTACATAGAACCACAACAATTGTTACTGTTAACCACTTCTGAACTCTACAATTTATAAGACACAAATACCATCGGAAAATTAGACAGTGAAGGAAAAATCAATATTCATATACTTTGTTAGGCGTAGTGAGAATAGATGAGAGTTTTCTCTCCGTCAAGTGAAAAGCATCACTTCTGAAAATGCATGTCTTTTCCACCCACCTATTGCTTGTCTTCAATCATTTGGACAATTCTTTAGCTCATGCGCAATGTCCTTAATCCTGAGCAATGTTTAATGAAAGAAAAGATAGTTTATCCTAGATACTTGAGGCAGAAATATGACCTATTTATCTGCTACATTGCATTGTAGTGCTGCTGCATATGATGCAGCCACTTATAAATATGATTTTATCATGTATATGTAAATTCCGGATCTCGATTTGGTTCTCCATCACGGCTATCCTAGCCAAGCACCGTGATATGAAAAGAAACAAGGAGAATAAACCGAAAATATTTCACGCTCAGCGTTCGAACCACCCTGGTCTGGTTCTAAACGAAATCTCGTTGCTTCACAGCTTCCTCTGAGGTCGGACAACTCAAGGCGAAAGGATGTCTTAAAAGATCCTGATCCAATTACAGCGCGCTCGATTGCAAGTGAAAAGTCATCACGGGCTTTACAGTAATGGATGATGCGCTGATGCTTTATCTCCATAACAGCTTGGCAAAGCGAGCGAGAGGCCTGGCAGATATGAAGATAAAAAAAGTGTATCGATGTTCTGGTCCGGGCTTCGCTCAGAACGCCGGGCCTCCGGAGGTGCTGTCAGGGATAGGCACCAGGCGAGGAAGATCACTGGGTTCCCGTTGCTGCTAATGTGAGGTGCTAAGCATGAATAATAGATGTGAAGATCTCTGAAAAGGCCCAAGGTTTCAGTATCCATGTTGAGTATGTGGTTGCGTTGACTTGCAACGTGCTCCCCGCTGGTTTCTGAGGTAGCGTCTGCGTAGAGACACGGTGAAAATACGACAAACGTTGAACGGTCAGCTGTGCTTACTTACAGTATGATGGCGAGGAGGTAACTTAAGATTGAATGGCTTTAGAAATCGATTAACTACACACACACAAAAAAAGCGTGCTCAAAGAGTCATGACTCCAAATTGTTACCAATAATGTCACATACATGTAGTAACTCAGACATTGCTGATTCATTCAGTCCGACTACTGAAATTGTTTCAAATAAATATCCATCACCACCATTTTGTCACAACACAGGCTGTGCTGTCTCAATCGCCAGTGTAAAACAAAACAAAATACAAAGCAAAATACCATTCGTGGAATTCACCAATAGGACTCCAACTCGATATTGGTCACCCTGATTCATTTTGCAGTAAAACTCATGACAGTTAGCTTGTGGTTACCAGTACGAACATTATTTGACCTCTGAGCGAAAATTCATTGCTTCCGCTGTGCCCGACTGTGTGTATATTCATGTAATATTATGATAAGCCGTATATCAGAATGTGTTGGCTTAGAATGGAAAAGCCCCTCCACTCTGTCTGCTTTGTATGCGTGTTTGACACTCAGAGATAGATTCTTTGATGTGTACCGGAGAGGAGCTCAGTGCTGGCAGAGAAGCTAGTTCTTCTTCACTAATGATCTCAAGCCAGGCCAAGGCATTCCCTTTCATGTTCCTCTAATGTTCACGTTCCTTTAACCACTTCTTTGTTGTATAAAATCGGACCAACATGGATGTTTTTTTTTTTTTCCCAGCGCTTATTTCTTGAAAGGAAGATCAACATTCACACACTATAGTCATTTCGGATTCATTTTTACATGGACGTATTTAGACATGTTGTATATTTGTATGTTCATGAATGGTTGTTCTTTGTTTAGTGGTATTGTCATGCTTTGGAGACCGTGTCCATTTTACCCAGTTCAAATATCCTTGTCTGTATTTTTTTTTTTTTTTTAATTATTCAAATCCTCCAAACATTTCTGCAATGTAGATAGATATTGCAGTACAGATCATTATTAAGGGGTGAATTCTGTATGGTAAAGGACTCACAAAAGTACCATAATATGCTAAATCAGATAAGCATAATTCCCCAGTCACCTTACATTTTTAGTTTATAAAAAGCCATGCCATTGTTTTCATGTCATGAATATTTATTGTTTGTGGTCGTGGCTCTAACTTGCTGTGAGCAAATTTGCAAGCTGGGCTGATGGTATTAACAGGAAATCCCAGTTAGGGCCTGGGTTTTTGTTTAGAGGGTGGTATTTTGTTTTAGAGTGAATCTCCTTAAATATTAATGGAGAATTTAATAAAAGCGTACACAGGAGATCACCCTGTATTTCTGTTAGTATCGCAATAGATTTAGTCTATAATCCATTGCTTTCTTTGTCTTGGTTGGGGATAATATTATCAATATTAGTTTATTTTCAATATCGAACACGTAATAGCATTTGAAAGGCATTTAAGCAACTGAGCGTGGTCACGCAATTCAGATATACACTCTGCATCTTATACCAACACATGCTATTCTTTATATGTGCCATCATGATAAATTAGCCTTTTGACCTAATGAACTTTGGAAATTTAGTCAGTTCACAGTCAAAAAATTGAAGACATTATCACATGTTTCAACTTTACGACCGTCAGCAGAGTTTGATGTGGAAGAAAAGGTATTGCTGACACACATGAGAAAGCAAGCATGATAATTCAAAGTACAAGGCGGACAAGTTTCATTGCTGGCATTCTTGTGGTTTCAAGCAGACATACAATCAACTGTAAATCTCAACTGTCCTTCATAATCTTGCTTACTATGATGAATAGACAGTGATATCATCCAATTTCCTCAGCAAAGCAAGGATGCATGGTCTGGATTTAGCCTTAAGCAGACAAACTATGATTCCATGTGCCTCACCATGTTTTGAGTGACATTACAAAATAATAAAGGCATGTACTGACTGAGATTGGCCCTGACGTCTGTGTGAGAACACAGACCTTAAACAAGCCCAGGGTTTGGGGTCGCAACCTTGGTGTAGGATGAAGTCAGTTTGAAATTCAGCCAGTATTACCCACTTTGCCTCTGTTCTTGTTTGGCAGCCTTAATCGCAAAGTCTAGACATGGAAGTGTGCTCCCTGGTTTGCTGGAGCCCTTTTTTTTTTTTTTTTAAACAGACTACCTCTTTCCTTTCTGCAGTTCAGTTGTCAGAAGGTCTAACTCAGTTTAGCTTCAGGCTTGTTTTAGCATTGGTATGTATGCAAAGCTGTTCACAGACGGTACATGATCAGAGTGACTGAATAGGTTAGTGCGCCCCAGCACTATGTCCTCTCTGTGCCAGCATCCTCCTGCAGTTTTTTTTTGGGGGGGCTCTAAATGAAATCAGCTCAAGCTGTCATCATTGACGTAGCTCTCCCCTGACAGACTCGGTGCTATGACAACAATGGCTCTGCCTCCCCTTCATTCACAGTTCTATTTTGAAGCCCTAGCAGGAAGTACCATAAACATACACTCTCCAGATAATTCTCAAAAAACACAGCTGTTCTCCTTCATTGTTTTTTTTTTCTTTTTTTTTAACCAGGACTCCTAATATATATATATACACACACAGTTTTCCTCTTTCTGTTTAAAGTACTGTATTTTTTTTTCTGTAGATGATGCATCTTTTCTCCACCTTCTCTCTTTCAAAATTAAACTAGAGAGAGAGAGAGAGAGAGAGAGAGTGAGAGAGAGAGAGAGGGCAGTTAACTGGTGAGGGGTAGCATAGCAGGATATCTGGGACTAGAGTTCTGCCAGAGAAGGTGTGTAAATTGGGAGGGGTGCGTGAATTCTTGTGCAAATCTGATGCTTCCCACAGAGTCGTGCTAGAGCAATTAAGAGGTAGACGGGGAGGGTCCCAGAACTTTAGGGAGAGCAACAGAGACATTCTTGCTAGCAGTCTGTTTTAGGTCTAGAGGAGGTTGAAACAGTGACTGAAAGAAGGAGGGGAGATGAGAGAGAGAGAGAGAGAGAGAGAGAGAGAGATTACTATGCAGGCACACCCCCTCTCTCCCTCAGTTCTTGAACTCATCTTCACATGCTGGAGTCAGCCTGGAGTTGAAAGAGAAATGCCAGAACTAGGCAGAATGGAGTAGGAGCCCCAGTGTTACTGGAATTGGTTTCTTGTTGTCTCAAAAGAGAAGTGCAGCACAGTTGCAGCAGGCAAGGTAAGCCGGCGTTATGGTTGAAGTGTACTGTTGGATTCAGCTGTGATTTATCTGAAAGTAAAACATGCACGCATGAGCTTCAGGAGACAAACGCTACCTCTCAATCTCAGACATGTTAAATAAAAGGGTTTTCTCACAGCTGTTACACTCTCTTCAGATCACATCCGCTACTGACTCTATCTTTTATGACATCATACACCCTAACAGTTAACATGGCTTGAAAATGTGAATCCATGTTGTTGTTTTTTTTTTTCACTTATCTGTATTGTTGATGAATAACAGTGCATCTAGATGGGAAATTCTCGCAGCGTTGTTGTTTTGGGTTTTCTTGGAACATCTTCTGAATGAGTCAACATGCAATAATAACAGAAAATTTTTACACAGACTTACAAACCGGTCTTTTCAGAGCGCGAGACGGCATAAGTGCAGTTTGAATCTGTGCGTCGTTGTAATGACAATGCAGCAGAAGTGTTGGCTATTGTGAGTCGGTGAAAGAAAGATGATGAATTGCAAATGGGTTAGCCGGTCAAAGTCAAGTGGAGCCCCCTGAGCACGTCCTGGGGTGAAGGACTTTAACGTTGGTGAATCCATTCGCTCTGCCTGTGTGAACGAGCTGTGAAAAGAGTGAAGGGAAGAGTCAGGCATCTGGTGGTATACACATGGAAATCAATTGGACCATCCTTAGCTTCGCCTCCACAGAAGGTCAGGGCCCTCGGTCACAGTTGTAAAGACTTATTCCGTACTCCAACTTGGACCAAGAGATTCGGAAGCAGAGCCTTTCCGTTGGAATTTGGTGAGTGTTCCCAGGCAAGCCTTGCTAAAATACTCTCAAAGACTTTTTTTTTTTTTAAGCTGGTTTTAGTGGATGGCTAACAAGACCAGAGTTTGAAAACAAGCTGAGAACAATGTTTCCTTTGAAAGAATGGTTCATTTGTTTAACCACAGCATGATTTAGATGCTTTTCTTTTGTAAGTTTTTTCTTCAACTAATTAGATTCAACATCTGAACTAACACTGATTTCGTTTTAATTTAGTGCCTCTGCTACTCCTGTGACACTACTGAGCTTGTAGAAATTACACAAAATTTTCCTTTGCCTTTCAAAGTAATATGAGACACGCTCAAAGCTGAGCTCTCATTACGTGTTGGGTAGATTGACACTGATGATTAAAAATGTAGCTTAGAATGAGTTGGAAAGCTCTGATGCTCTTATTTAGTATCCTTTGATGTGGTCACTGCCGTTAGGTTATTTCTTAGTGACTGCTCTCACTTAATTTGCTTCAATTTAACTCTTTAGATATGTAGTTCTTAAATCAGGACTTTAACATTACAAAGTATCAACACTTTCACTGTATTTAGAGTATGTTAAAGATGAATGTTCACACACACACGCATCTCTCTAATTTTGAAGTTTTATGACTGGGAGTCCATTCCTGGCATATTTGCTTGTCATCGGGGTTTGAGTGATGCGTTAACAGTCCAAGTGTGATTCCAGTGTAAGAGACTTACACTCAGACAAGTACCTCACAGCTAGTTCGTCTGTGTCATTTCTTAAGTCGGTATGGTTAATGTGGCTTGAAATTCTGTACTTAAAAGAGGAAACATCAAATAGAATTTTACTTTGTTCCTTTTGCCGTTTTGATGACTGACAATGATTATAATCCGAGAGCTATTATTTATGCTGTGAAAGTTAACTTTGTTTGAAGTAGTTCACTGTCATTTAGAATCCAAAGGTAGATGGGCACGGTGCGCATGCAACTCAAAACAAATGGTGGATATTTAGGGAAGATCGCTTGATCTGGTGCTTAGTGGCTTTGTTATCAGAGGGAAAACAGTGGATGTCATTGTACTGCAGGCCAATGGAAATTAGAGGCCTGTGATCAAGGCTTCTTGGAGCAAGCAGACACATTTCTACCCGGCTTTGTGTAGTCATGTGTGGTAGAATCCAGCCCGGTCATGCCTGACTGCACAGGGTGGCCGGGGGGAGGGTGGGCGAATGAGTGGGTGGGGTAGGGGAGCTCTCTAGAGTTGTGGTGGAGGTTAGCACATGGGGATAACCTCAGTCTTGGAGTGCTTTATCAGGATATTTCAGTTGGCTAATGCATCCAGCGTGTTTTATTTGGGAACCCTGGTAATAAAAAAAAACGGACGTTTCTTAAGACACCCTGGGTGTTGTTTGGAAAATCTTTGTCATATAACCGAAAACTTGGCAACTTTCAAATCAAGTTGTCCTCCTGCGTCCCTACCTTCCAAAGTTTTACAGTAAGCTGCAAGCTACATTTTTTAAGTCTTGGAAATAACAGACACTTATATCCTAGTTTTGGACTTTCTCCACAAGGAATTTCGCCACAAGGAAATCAAGCAACATGAATAGCTAGGAAGTTTAGTAATGCTGAAAATATCCAACTTATAACAAAGAACCTAAGTGATATGTATAGGTCACACAGTGGTTATATACATAACAATATACATTGCTGATACATTACAATGGTAAGTGCTACAGTAACCAAATATTATCTCAAAATGTTATGATCGCACTCAGTAAACTATAGAACAAAATTCTGGATATGCAACACTAATGTATAGACTGTGTTGCAACACAACAAGCTTCAACAGCTATAATACCTAACAATAAATTTAGTGCAAGACACTCGTTACATTGACCTGAATGTTTATTGGCACCATTTTCCACTATGTCTGAGCTTGTAGGGCATCACAAAACCACACTTTTGAGGCTGAGCAGTGAGCCATTGGGATTCAAATGATCTTCCTGCTCAGTGAACTAGAAACTGGAAGTGATTCCTTGGTGGAAAGTTGAGGGGAATCTCTTCTTACGTACCCTGAGCAAAATAAGCTTTCGTAAGGTTAAGAGTAATGCTTTTAAACAGCACCCACTGTTTTGTGGCAGGCACTCAGTCACTCAGTTAAAGAGGTAGCCGTGTTGGCTGTGACAGCTGCCAAAGCTAAGCGACATGAGGTGTTGGATGATGGTATGGCAGACGGACCTTTTTCTTCAGAAAGTCGTAGACAGACGACGTCTGTCTGAGGTGTACTCACTGTGGACTACGCATGCGTGGTACCTGTTGCAGCCATTCAGCGAGGGTTTTTGCCGTGGTACAACAGCGTCGGCTACCGATAGATATTTGCGTTGTTTATTTCTTTATGTAGCCTATGTGTTTATTTACCGGCATGGCTGTTTGATATTCTCATGTCTGTGATCGATGACACGAATCAATGAAACCTGTCTTGAGTGAAAACAAACAAACAAACAATGTTACGGAAAACACACAACAGTAGTTTTATGCAGTTAGATTGATTTTTCATTACTTCTGGTCTAGTATATTTTTGGAGGAAAAAAAAGAGGAGGAATTTTGCCAAAGGAAACAGCATGGCGTCAATAAATATCTTGTAGTTTTGACTTTGTTTTACATTTTTAGAGGTTTATTTGTGAATATTTCCTGGGAGGCAAAGCAAGCTGTCACAAAAGTGTTGCATTGTGGAAAATTTCTTTCACTTGCAAAAAGTTCTTTTGAATCCAATATTCACATTTCCAAGGAGATGTGGGGACTGTGTATCATCTCTGTCCAACGGTTTGTGTGAATCTGTTACTGGAAACTTTTTTTTTTCTTTTTGAAACTTTGAGGAGGTGCTCTTTCATCTAAGCATGTGCCTTTTTTGTGGAACATCCATGTTTTGCAATACAATTGCTTTGGAAGGCAAAATAAAAACAGATGGAGTCATATGGCTCTTCTGTTTAGAAGTTGGGACATTATTTCCTATCTCAGGTATGGAACCATCCCCCCCCCCCCCCCCCCCCCCCCCCCCCCCCCTAACCATAAAGACCCATTTCTCACTACCCCCAAACCCTCACACCCAAAAACAGGATTCATGAAAGCCTTTTACCAAAGCCTCATGTCTCTGAGGAGGTGCTGGGGCCTGTCTCCTTTTCCCATTAGCAGTTCTTTAAAGACTTCAAAGGGGACAGGTCAGCCCAAAAAGAACTGTAAATTGGTTTAAACTCAGTCAGGCTTCATGAATGCTTCTAAGTCAACCTTCCTACGATGTATACGCTGCATACATAGCCCGTGGGGAGTGGAATTTCTTATTTATGTTGTGTGAGCTGTATGCTCGGGTCAGGGTTATTTCTGGCAGTAACTAATTCTGCTCTGATATTGCTGATTCTGCAGCAGGAACCTCCCAGTTAAGGGTCACATTAAAAGAATATAGTCCCAGAGAGGCATGATTTCATTGGTATGTGACTTGGTTAAAACCTTGTGATGTTAGTATGTGTATGTTAGTATGTTCTAGAGTCCTAGGAACCCTTTCATCTGATGCATTTATCTGAGTAAAAATTCTTTGTGAAAATTTTACTACTTCTCAGTGTCCTCATATCAAAGAGAGAATTTCAAACGCAGTGCTAAACTACTTGCTATAAAATTTGATTTAATAATGATTCAAGGAGGGGGGATGCCCCTGTGTTCAAACATGAGTAGGAGGCTGATATTCGTAAAAAGGAAGCCTGTCGCTTTTGTTTTTGTGATTTTAGTCTGTACTATCACAGAACTAAAGCAGCATTTCAGAGATGAACTCTCAGCTAACTGGAATGAAAGTGAATACACACACCAGGCAAGAAACTGCAACGCAGTCGGATGGCCCCTCTTTTCATACCGCATTCTGGGCCACTGTTTTGCTAAAGGCAATTCAATAGGCAACTTGTGCCGTTTTCATTACCACTGAGAACACCCCAGCTGTCTCCCATTCAGTGTTTCTAGGGTTACTCATCAAATTTAGAGGCAAATAATCTCCACCATAGAAATGAGAATCCCCTTGGAAAAGCTCTACTTTTGAAACTTGGCTGACCATACTGGGGGAGGGGGGTGGTATTATTTTGTGTCACAACCATTTTGGAACTAAAACATTTATATGCATTGGGAGTCATGCTTTGGAAAAGATTGTAACTGTGGAGTGTTTGTGAAAAGGCAAGGCCCCAAAGGTGTCAATGTATCATCTTTGTGTCATGCAAATGTTTCCTCCCATTGGGAGCTTGAGTGTGGCTGTTGTCACCTTAGGGGTGGAGACAGATGAGTATCAGAAAAATGAGTGAAAACAGGCCAGCTGCAGTAAACTGGTCCGAAATGAGATCAATCTATGCAAGTAAATGATTGTATTTTCCTTTATATGAGACAAATCCACATCAAAGCACATCAAATGCCAGATATGTGCAAGTTTTAGCAGGCAAAATATCAAAGTTGTCAAACCTATGGTGGTGCATTGTTTACAAAATCTCTATGGATCAGCCATCAACTCCACCAGACTTTTGTCTCTTCAAACATGTTTGAAAACGTGAAACGAAGAGAGCGCCTGGAGCGGAACTGCTGAGAAAGAGGTGTTTTGCATTCTTACCTTTCACTAGAGTCGTTAAAATTACAGTGTTGTTCTTTTCTCTCAGGTTTTCTCCTTAAAGTAGTTATCTTTAACCATCTGTCGTGCTTTTTCTTATTGTTCACAGTAAAATGTTTTGTGAGATTGATATTCAAGCAACATGTTTTAGAGGATCCATCTAGAGGATGGATCTGTCTTGCTTCCAGTTTTAGGCAACTTCTGTTCTTTTTAAGTTTTCAGAGAATGTTTGAATAGAGCAAAGGTCCCTGAGATTTCATGCATGCAATCCGCAAATACATGTTGCCAAAACTTTTAACAAGGAGATGTGTTTCACCTTGTGAGGTTGTATATCATGCTATGAAACAATTTCTTGTGTCAGACCCTTTCCTAAATTCCAACTGAACACAGGCACGCTCGGAAACAACACATTTCCCGACATTTTGAGTGTGTCCAAAAAAACTGGAGCAAAAGACTTTGTGTAGTTTCCATGTTAGCAGTCTAAGGCAATGTCTCTTTTTTCTGCTCTGTGAAAAAAAAGCAATGACTTCTGGAATGCATTTCTCAGTGGTTCTTTCTAGTAGTATAAGCTCCGTCATTGAAAATGCATAAGTTATACTCTGGCTCCTGGGCAAAAAATCACGTTTCCCCCTCTCATCATATCCTTAAACCCCAGCTGAGTCTTGACATTCTCTGTCCTTGGGGATCTGGAGGAGACCAGAGGGCAGGTTGAAGCTCAGGTTATCTGCTCCGTTCATGTCTCAGCAGGCCCAGGCATTTGTCTGATGGAAGCTGTGTTTCCAGAGGTCTCTAATGACAAAGGAGCGCCAAATATACCTGTCAAATACTTCCAAGATGACCAGGTAAACACAAGAGCAAATACTTCAACGGTAAAGTAGTTCCTTCCATGGTGTATAGGCGTGTGAGCGTTTCTGTTTTCCTGAGTGTAAGCGGTAATCAAAATGCTACACACTCATCTCCTTGGTTCTGTGGAGCCTGTGGTGACTCTAACCACTCTATGTCACCAGTGAACCTGGAAAACAAGCATTGTTGCTGAATCTTTAATTTCAGTCGAGAAAGATACTGGTGGTGAGTTTTGTTTTACCGTACTCTTTAATCTAACAACTGCGCCTGAGGCAGGGCTGCTAAATTTTAAAGATGTGGCTGCATTTTACCTGACAGACAGAAAATATGTATGGCAACAGAATCAGCTTCAAAGAAAATTAGGCTAGAACTACATATTTGTCTTACTTTCTCTTTTTCACATTTCATCATTTCGCTGCTTGGCCCATGAAGGATCACACACGTGGAAGAAAACATTATGGATGGGCTACAGTTTAATTTAGAGCTGCGATTTGCCTTATTGAAAGAGGCCGTTTGTTTTGGTTTGTGGTCATTACATCCTGACATATCCATTAGAGGTGGGTAACAGACCCACTGGATGCTTTATGGTCCCACTTAGAGGTAGCAACCAGACCTTGGTGGAGTCCTTTGAATTCGAGTGTTATCTTTATGCTACAGTATTGTTTATAGGCTGCACAATACAGCCATTCTTTCAGTGAAGTGGGTAGGTGGAATTCCACTTGGTTATTTATTTCATTGAGGGTTTGTTATGTATGCAGCCCCCCCCCCCCTCCTCCCTTCCATGGGGAAACCCACTATTTTGCATCCTAATGCCCATGCTTGTCTTCATAAAATACACGACTTTGTTCCAAAAGAAAAGAAGAGAGCCATCGTGTGAATTAGCCAATTAATCGAAATGTCCTCCTTGTCATGTGATCTGCTCTAGGAATCTATTCATCTGCTGCATGGGTTTCAACGTCACCTGACTTTGCGTTTTTTCATCTGGATGAGAATTTAAAGTTGCATGTGCATGGAGGATTTCTTATGTCAGGTCAAGCTGATTTAATTCACTGGAACATCTTTCTCTACTCTGAGGACGTTCTCGTATTCATTTATTAATAGAGTGAGAGATGGAAGGAAGCGATGCAAAACAGAGCACAACAGATTTTAACACTAATCCCCAGCTGAAAACCACAGGAAGTTGTTTTAAAGATCTTCAAAGCTCCAGTTCTCTTCCAAACCGGTGGCCTTTGCCCATTTTATTTTTTAAGAGCCAGTTAATCTAACTCATTTCGACCACTGCCGCTCAATTTAAGTAGTGTCTATTTTTATATGTTTTCTAATGGCTTACTTCAGCATGTGGTTAGTCTGTGGGGCCGAAAGAGTTGCCCTAGTATCCTAGGAAACCCAGGAAAATGCCTCAACTGTATTTGCAGTTTCCTCTGCTTCTGTGTCTCTTTGAGTTACCTTGTGGTAGCAATCCCTCTCCGTGTGTGTTTTATGGGCATAAGACACTTAACAGCTCTGAGTTCCCACGAAGGGAGGCATGGGAAGTGTGAGGACTGTACATGAGCAAGAAAAAGGAGGTTCTGCAGGGTTTCCACACGGAAAGAGGCAAATCTTGTAATGGCCCTGTTTTCATTTGGTTTGGCTTGATTCAGTCTTTCAGTGTGTAGCTGTAATATACACCTCAGTAGCTTCACTGTTCGCTTCTAAGCTTCTAATCTTTGTCTGCATCCTGTCCATTGCCTAACCTTATTGAAGAAAAAAACAAAACAAAAAAAAACTGGTGCAGTACTGTATATTTACTTCAATGTCGCCAAGCTGACATTGACTTGAACCAACATCAAAGATGAAGCGGTTGCATTGCGGTACCTGGGAGGAGTGATGAGTGAGCAGGTTGGGGGAGAGAGAGAGAGAGAGAGAGAGAGAGAGAGAGCGCTTGGAAATACGAGGCAGAAAAAGAGGGTCAGCTGCAGTTTATATAACTCTGCTCTTCACTGAAAGCATGAGTGCATAAGCAGCTGTGCTGAGCCCTGGCCGCTGCTCATCTGTCTTGGCTTCATGCTAAGACAATGCCCCAAAGGGTCTGTCTTGAAAGAAAAGAGAAAAGAAGTAACAGGGAGAGAAAGGGAAAAAAAAAAAAAAAAACATCGTCAGCTGTGTCTTTGTTGTCCTATCTTCCGTTCCATCTCAGTATGGTTCGCGCTCTAAACATTACCAAAAGAAGAGTCTCTATCCCTATCTAAAGTAAAACAGTATGGAAGGCCCCAAGGGCATCCAGTGGTGCAATTCATCTCTGTTTCGAAACAACCCAGAACTGCTAGGAATCCACTCTTTTCTACCAGCTGCAGCAACAGATTACTCTCAGAGCCATTTATATTAAATCAAAGACCTGGTTACTGTCGTCTCTGTTACATACAATGTGTCATTGGCCTGATTCTGTGCTTGCTTGACCGTTGTTTCCCCTTCCTCCCCTTGCGTAAACTCGCGCTTGCTGAAAAAAGCCAGAGTGGATCGCTTCCTCCCTCAGAGTGAGGTTTAACCAGCCTGGCCAGGCAGTTCTGGCTGTGACAGAAACAAGGACCATAAAGCCAGAACTGTTTCATTGCCTGCTCCAGTGCTTCATCTGCAATGGACCGTTTCCCCCCCCCCAGACCAGCTGCAGGCAAAGAGGAACTGAAGGAGGGTCAGGCTGCGACTAGACCCTGCTGTGCCCTGTCATCTTCTCTCAGCATTGACTTAGGCCTCTAGGGAGAGGAGCATGCGCTCTGATAGAGTAGAGATAGATACGCCAGCCATAACTGGATTATTGGGAACAGAGGCACCATACATGGCTGTTGTGTACAGAGAATGATTTGTTCTGAAAGAGTTACGCATGTGTTTTTATGTAGCTTTGGCTTTTTAATGACTGTCAACTGGTATGGTTTAGGGAGATGAAATATTGAGAACATTATATGCTGGAGAGATATTGATTGTCTCCTGCTCTTACCTAAACCGTATATTCAAACTCTCAAGCGAAACTGGAAGCATTGTAGTTTATAGTTTATTGTTATATATTGCTGTAATTCAATGGTTATGTTTCAGTTACGTGTCTGGGTAAGATTGTGGCACTTTTTAAATGTTTGTTAGTATTCATGTATAAACTCCAGATGCATGTGTGGGATAGTTTCGAGAGGGCTTTTACGACTGCAGTCTACCTCAGCAATTGTTCAAAACAGTAGTAACCACGAGTCAACTTATTTTCAACCACACTCAAGCAGCCATAGCCAATCATATGGTTGCAGTAAGCTGGGCCCATCATGGTTCATTACTTTAGCCTTGCCAGACTGCCTACACGTGTGTGGTCCAACCACAGCAATACACAATCTTAAATCTCAGTCTCCTTTACAAAATGTTCTTAGGTCTGTTTCACTGGGCCTCTGCCAAACTCATAATTCTGACTGTACACTCCTTCATGAAATGGCCTCATTACTGTATGTGTACAGGGAAGAGCTTGCTGGATGATCTTGTAATGAATCAAGCTGTATTCACTTTCTGTGTTGCATAAGTACTGTACATTTTGATTTCTGCAAACTGCAGTGCTTTAAACCTCTCTGTACTTGTCTCTCTCTCTTGCTCTGTCTCAGATATTTGTAGTCCTTCAAGGCAAAGGACCATGATTTCTCCATGGAGATATATTCACCAAAGTTGGATATCCCAATGAAGTCACTGACCTATCACAGGTTGTATTACTATGCTTGAAATCCTCATCAGTACACTGCTTATTAACCACAGTTACAGAAATATATATTAGAAGAGCAGATTTTCACTGTAAAAGTGAACTCCTTGATTCTGGTAGTGATGACAGCTATTTTTTTGTAGCTATTTTTTTTAGGAAGGAGATAAAAGAAATCAACCGATTACTTATCCAATAAACTGTCTCTTAAATATATATTTTTTTAAACCTTTCATAAATGTTTATGTTTGTAGCAGATACTGAATCATGGGTAATGTGGAGAGTCAGAGTGGGAGCCATGCCTTTTACGGAGACGGTCACCGCCACCTGTCCCGCAAGCACATGTCCCGCTCGCTACGTCTCTCCAACAAACAGTCCTACCGGTCGCGCCCCAATCCGTCAGGCAAAGTGGAACATCGCAACTCGGAGACCAGTACCCGGTCCAGCAGCACGCCCTCCATCCCTCAGTCACTCGCGGACAATGGACTCGAGCCTTTCAACGATGCCAATGTCTTGCCCGACTTCAGCAGTCCCATCTGGGTGGACCGTGTGGCCATGAACCTGCGCCCCATGTCCTTCCATAACGAATTGGCTAACGCTCCAGCAGACATGGAAACAGCAGCAGCCAAACAGACAGGGCAGGGAGAGGCTGCCCGGCAAGGTGATGCCACCCCTCAGCAGAGGACGTCTGACGGGTCAAAAGAGGGCATCAACTTCAAGAAGAAACGCTCAAAGTCGGCAGACATGTGGCGGGAGGACAGCCTGGAGATCTCATTGTCCGATCTCAGCCAGGACAATTTGACCAGTACGGAAGAGATTGTGGATATGACTGATGAAAGGGACTTTACTGACTTTGAGGGGATGTTACAGTCCAGCCCACAGGGTCTGGAACTGCTAGATGGCAACAGAGCTAATTCTCTAGATGAACTATATGGCCCCAAAAGCCCTGCTTGTAGGCAGTCACATGGCCGCTACATCAAGTGGCATAAGGGCGGTGCGGCTGGTGGGGAGAATGAGGATGATAAGATGTTATCGCCACAAGAGGATGATGGCAACACCTATGGTGCATATACACTGCCTTGTCGCCGCTCGCACTGCCTGTCAGAGGGACTAACCAATCATCAAACTGCCATGCAAGGAAGGCGGGCCCAGACCATACAGGTAAGTTAATGTTAATGCTAAGTTAATGCTGAAACATCAACATTTCTAGAACGTTTTTTTCTACTCGTGTCTTACGGCCCTCAAAGCTCCGTGTTCTCAATATGGATGCATAAACATTGGCGCTTCATCCAACAGGCTGCACTGGTGTGCAGCTATTAAAATGGGTTTGCCTGCCATTGTTGTGGCATAATTTAGATGGAGGAAGCAATACTCTGAATTTATTTTGTCTAAGAACATTTTTATAATGAGGCTAGCAGTTGAGTTTGGTTTGAGGTTTAAGCTTGCGTGCTCATCAAGTGACAGCAGAACGCTGACGTTTGCACAATCACTATTGAACGGTACCCTCAAACCAAACAAAGCATTACATTCATTCATTCAGAGTTTTTGTGTTAGGGTTGTTAAACCACCCACAGTTTTTCTTCCCACTCCCTCCTTTCCATGAATATGTGAGTATATGGACGCGTGCTCTGAATGCTCTCAATGGTTGAAGCCCCCATAGTTTTACCACAACACTGCTTTGGCTCAGGAGGAGAGGCCTTGGATTCTTAATGTTTGTAAGAATCCTAGAATTTTCCAGAATTCCTGAATTTTCTGGCCTCCATCAATACATTGTTTGAACACCTCCGTTACAGTGCTACTGTATCTGAGATGTCAGTTCTAACGACTGAGAAGCTCATAATCTTCATACACTCAGCACTTTTTGTGCATTGCTTTAGTGTCTTGTTTTTCTCTGGGTGGCGTCAGATGTTCTAGTTTCAGAAGTCAGTGGCTGTGTGAAATGCACTGGCTCTTTGTTATGCTAATGAGCTGTAACTGACAGAGGAACATAACAGTAAAAATTAGTGTGAGTCAGTTTGTGTGTGTGTGTGTGTCTGCGTGTGAGTGTAAGTCCCTGCCCATGAGGCACCAGCACAAGAGATGAATGGAGAGTCGGGGCTGCTCGGCATGATCATGTGACCATCTGTAGAAGCTTGGTTTGGTGCGACCTCCTTAATCTCCCATCAGCCCCAGCCCCATGTCTGTAGGAGCATGCCAGGAATACAGAGTGGCATTGTATGGACAGGCTGCATCCCCAACAGGGTAGCAGCTCTCCAGCAAATTTTAAAGCTTTCAAAGCTCCATCTCCAGATTTGGAGTTTGGTCAGGCACAGGTAGACAAACCGTAGAGTGTAGAACATGTTTACTTCACAATTTCCACCATGTCCTCTGCATCTGAAGAGACAGAATGTTCTTCAACCAAGGTAGGAGCTTGCTTGCGTTGCTGAGTCACCAAATGGTTCAATTTGCAGTTTGTGTTGCCTTAGTTCTAAATGAACCATGCTTGTGTTACGGTAAGTGTAAGAGAGTATAAATCTGCTCTGGTGGTCTCCGTGTGCAGGATGTCACGGCGGGAGAAGAGAGCGAGTATGAGGACAGTGGCATCGACAGGCTGACTGCCGAGAGCGAGTCTCAGCACCAGACGCGCCGCTACAAAACCATGTCGGCCTCCTTCTCCATGTACTCCACCCAGGGTGGGGGAACCTTCGCTGGCAGCGACAGCGGCAGCAGCAGCGGGGCGGGAGCCGGCGAAGGCGTACAGGGGGTGTACGAGAACTTCCGGCAGGAGCTGGAGAGGAGCTCATGCCAGACGGAGTGTCCCGAAGAGGGGGGCTCAGGGCTGAGCGATGAGCAGAGCAGTGGCACCCTGAGCTCCGCCTACCACACAGACCCACTGCTCAATGTCGTCCAGGGGACGGTTCGCAAGGCTGGACGCTTGTCTGTCAAGAACTTTTTGGTGCACAAGAAGAACAAGAAGGTGGAGCTGGCCACACGCCGCAAGTGGAAAAGTTACTGGGTTTCTCTCAAAGGTGCGTGCTGCATCTAGTCAAGTGTTCAGAAAGAATACATATAGGTAATGGTATACAGGGCATGTTCAACAGTGCTAAACACTTTTCATTGGACAATATCGATTTACCCTCATAGTTAATTTAAAACAGGTGAATTTGGTATGCATGTATGCAAAGACTATTAATTACACATTAAGGGAAAAGGGATAATGAAAAGGGGTTCAGTATGTTAGTTATATTGATTATAATGTGCATTGGGCAGCATTTGTAAATATTTTGTGAAGTCTCTTTATGACAGTGTTTCATCTCTCCTTCATATTCTACTTTAGCATTGCATTTATGTTCTGTATTTATGACTTCTTTATTTATACTTTGGGCTGGTGAATTGAATGTGCAGAATACACTTGGAGGCAAACGTGTAGGAATGAGTTATGTCTGCAGTTTTCCAAAGCTACATAGCAAATCTGAAGTGCATTACAGGGTCTTGCGACTGATGGCGCTGCACTGTGTTTAAAATTAAATCAGTGCTTGAATGACGCCAGTTTTCCTTTTAGAATGCAAACCTGCACTTCTTAATGTTGGCCACTGGAGAGCAGAATTAAATCAATAAAACCCATAAAAGTGACTTATTTATTTGATTTCCCCTTGCTTTTCTCAGAAAGGATTCCTTTAAGACCACAAAAGCAAATAGTTTTCTGGTAAATTAAGTGGATGTATTATTAGCAGACGTTTAAATCGATCTGTGTTCTGGCCTGTCCTTTTAGGATGCACCCTGTTTTTCTACGAGACGGATGGGCGATCTGGTGTTGACCATAACAGTGTCCCTAAACACGCAGTATGGGCAGAAAACAGCATTGTTCAGGCTGTCCCAGAACATCCCAAAAAGGACTTTGTCTTCTGTCTGAGCAATTCATTGGGAGACTCATTTCTGTTCCAGGTTGGTGACTCACAGGCAAGGTCTACACTAATCACACAATGAAGATCTACCACTTCAGTTCTAATGAGTGAAGGAGTTGCACATACCTGTGACTATTCACAAACAGATACAGACGCAGTCTCGTGCAGAACTGTACCTCTTGTATTATACAGTGAGTCTGTAAGAAAACCCCAAAGACTTGTTTTTTTATTAAGCATTTTAATTGTTTGTGTAGACCTGCAGTCAGACAGAACTGGAGAACTGGATCACAGCCATCCACTCAGCCTGTGCCACGGCGGTGGCCCGCCAACACCACCGCGAGGACACTGTCCGGTTCCTCCGGGCCGAGATCAAGAAACTGGAGCAGAAGATTGACATGGATGAAAAGATGAAGAAAATGGGTGACATGCAGCTCTCTGCTGTCACTGATACCAAGAAGAGGAAGACCATACTAGATCAGGTGATGCATGGCCGCGTGGTACCATATTACATGAGAATGAGTTTCATCTGGGCTTTGTGGATACGTGTCAATTTTTCACACTTACCAGATGGACTTGAAAACTTTACTAAAAACTTTTTCTCGTCCTACAGGGGACGTATTATTGGGAGTATTATACCTTGAACTTGCTTGCATGGATCAATGTGAATATTGTCAACAGACTGATTAACAAGCCTGAATAGGGAAAACAAAACCACTAAAGAATTGCTATTTTGTAGAGTGTGCATTCAGACATCTCCCTGCGCATCACCTGCACTAATGCCCTGCCACAGTTTGAATAGGCTTCAGTAGATTTCCATGACTCTTCAAAATGGATATTGAATTTTTTTTTTTTTTTACCTCGATACACAATTTCAGTTCTGTTACCTGTGACGTTGATAGAATTGCAATTTCATTCTCATCATTAATTCAAAGATTCGTATTAAAGTTAATGGGTGTTTACATGCGAAAAGAGAGATCGGATGGCCTTTGTTTCCAACTGGAAGGTGGTGGCGGTGTATTTGGCAGTGTCAGGTTTCACATTGTGTTCTTGTGAATGGAAGTAGGGCTGTTCCTCTGAAAGCCCAAGCTTTCCTTGCCTTCTGCCTGCCAGTGGAATGTGCTTTATTGTTCTCTTCTCTTCTCTGGGTTACTTGGCAGAGAGTCAGGCCCCTCCGCAGTATCTCAGTATCTGTATTCCCCCCCCCCCCCAAAAAAAACATTGCTGGGTGACTGAGGGGGGGCGCCCCAATGAACGTTTACAATGTGTTGTTCCACTAGCCCTGAAAACAACACGCTCTTAAAGCACAGGCTGGGTCAGCAGCAGCACTTGTCGGAAGAGAGCCACGGAGCTTCTTCAGTTCCTTAAATGGCCCCGCGTCCTTGTTCTCGTGTCCAGAGAGAATCAATCTGAGCTAGCTTTGAAAAAAAACAACTCTGCTAAGTAATTCAAACCTGCGAGCAATGTATATTTTCTCTTCTTCCTCGGCTGATAAAGTCATTTCCTGATTTATTTTGTTATTCACTCATGTTTTAACTGAGAATGAACTCTTCCTTTTTTTTCCCTCTCTTTTTGGACAGATTTTTCTGTGGGAGCAGAATCTGGAGCAGTTTCACATGGATCTTTTCCGTTTTCGCTGTTACTTAGCCAGCCTACAGGGCGGCGAACTTCCCAACCCCAAACGTCTACTGGCCTTTGCCTCTCGTCCCACCAAACTGGCCATGGGCCGGCTGGGTATCTTCTCTGTCTCCTCCTTCCATGCACTGGTAACTACACTGCCGCGTATACTCTTAATTAAAACCGCCCTGTCATTCCAACCTTTCTGACATGAAACTTTTTCATCTGTGTCGGCATCAGTTTCAATTATTTTATATTACAGCGTAACCTGGTTTATTTGGGTACTTTGACTGACCAGATGTATAGAATATGTATTTATTCATAAATATGTCGATCATCACACAATTTCTGTTTGTACAATTTGCATTTGAAAGTGTGTAATATCATATTAGTGCATGCATATTGCTTCATTTGAAATATTCTTTTATTTGAAATATTCCTTCATTTTACATTTAAAAATGTTAGTATAATGTTGTCCGAATCCTACACACCTGCTTTATACGTTCATTGTATTCTTCGTGTAGCATTTACCACCTACAGATCATTTCCTTAATCCTATGAAAATATGAATTTTTCAGGCCATAACCAGCTACACAGAGAGATCCTGTTCTCAGGTCAGAAATAATAACCGAAGCTGTTGAATGAGAGAAAAGAGCTGCTAATTTTAACTGTTTTTACCCATAAAACATTTTAGGTCACCTGTTTCTTGCCGCCTCTCCAGTGTTGCCGTGGTAGAGTAATTGATTCTGACACGAAGACAGTATGCGTTGGTAGATGAGGATATTTTACTCTTGGAAGTGGGCCACAGTCTGGGCCGATCAATACCATCCATGTTCTGAGCCACCCACACGAGCTGCCGTTAGAGTGGGTGTGTCAGGATAGAGGACAGGGGAACAGAGGGATCTGAAGTAGAGGTCTCCATACTCTATATTATTAAAATGTTTGTTTGGTTTTTTCTTATCTTTTTGCCATCACTTTGTTTTTAAGCTGTTCTTGCTCTTCAGAACATCTCAACCTCGCTTTGGTTTTGAAAGGAAGGAAGAAGGAAAAAGAGAGAGAGAGAGAGAGAGCAAGCGAGAGAGAGGCAGAGAGAGACAGAGAGAGAGAAAGAGTGGGACACAGAGATGTGTACTCAGGATAAATTGAAGCGTCCTACACACAGAGTTAATTCCACTTGAAAGACTGTTACATTAGTGAGCAGTAGCCCAGAGACCATGCATGGTTGGTAATAAATGGATTGCATTTCTTTGAAAGAGCAGGAGCAAGGGCGCAGTTCTCTGGCAGGAAACGACAGAAAACGTCAGTACGTGTTGAGCGCAACAAACACGTACAGTTTGTGAGTGATGAAAACTCAGGAAGTGTATAATTTATTGCCCCACATTCTCATTTTCACTCAGATGGAGCGATGTACTGTATATAACATACATAAAAAAAAATGAAATGATGACGTCACTTCAGCTGGGTTGACGCTTCAGAATATTATTTATCGCGTAACCTCAGCAAGGATGAAGACAAATATGTTAGATCTGCTTTCAGGTTTTACATGTTTGATTAAACGATGACCTGACTGAAGCAGATAGGTACACCCTGAGCGTGAAGATCCGTTTCTGTACGTTTGGGATTTTAACGTGGGCCTGTGTCGTCTCTTTAGGTGGCAGCACGCACCGAGAGCGGAGTGAGACGGCGCACGCACGCCATGTCCCGTTCCTCCAGCAAACGCAAGAGCAGGTTCTCCTCTCTCTGGGGCCTGGACACAACTTCCAAAAAGAAAACCAAAGGCCATCCCAGCATTAACCAGGTGCTTCGCAAGGACGTGGTCTCTCTCGGTGTCTTTTGATTGACAGTCTGTTTTTTTTTTGTGTCCGTTTTTACCACCGGTCTTAAATTAGTTCCAGATAAGCTTTTCCAGGTGCTTTTAATTACTGTGCATCAAAAATGCATATTATAAACTTCGGGATTAAAATATAATCCCTGCATTGCTGCGTTAGAGTAGATTACGGACTCATTAGCATTTTCCTGCTGCAGGTGTTTGCAGATGGCGAGGAGCCGCCGAAGAAGCCTATGGACAGCATGTGTGAGGATGCTGCCACGGAAACGGCGGTAAGCAACAAAAATTTGTCCTCATATATCACTCTCTAGTAGTCATAGAAACGCCCCATCAAGAAGACAGAGAGACTTAATGTTCTTGGTAAAAAAAAAAAAAAACAGGACAACATGGTATACATTCGCAAATCAATTCACAGTACAAGACTCAAGCGTGCTCAGGGTTAACTGAACAACACCAGAGAGTCCTCATTATTTGTAAAAGCATTGTACATTACTGGGAACTGATAGGGATTCATTCTGTCTAATTTGTTGGCAGGGAGACTGAAGCACACTTAACATTAGCGCTGAAGAGAACAGTGGCATTGCCAACATTACTGTCACATAACAGTGGCTCTGAGATGACATCTATCACCCAGCAGTTCAGATATCCACAGCCAAGAGATAAACATTACTGTAGTCTGATTTACGAATATCCAAAATTAGCTGAAAGGGTGAGATCATTTCCTGTTCTTTTTTTTTTTTTTCTTTCTCGATCTGATTCATCATAAGACAGCACTTTCCACCGTAGGCCGGTCACTCTGTCCATTGTTTCAGTTTTTATTATGAAATAAAGAGCTGAACTGCCGCAAGTGTAATTACAAAGCTTCATAAACAAATTATCACCTGTTTACCTATATTGCATCTGTAACCCGTTATTTGTACCAGGTCTTTTCATTGAGGAGTTCACTACTTGATAAGATTTTACATGTTCATTAAACATCCAGGACTAGCCACCTATTATTTTGCTGCTTTATCCTTGGTTTAGGAATTATACAGTACTAAGTACGGTGTCAAAAAAAAACCCCCAACTAAAATTCAGCTTTTAAAGCTATGCATGTATTTTTCTACTCTTTCCTTTTCGTTTTGCTGCAGAAAGGTGAAAAGGTTCCTGTGAAGAGCCTGTCAAGACACAGCGGGGATCACGACATTTGGACTTCAGACCATCTCACCCCGTCCTGGGTGTGTCTGCCAAACGACCAGCCTGTGTTAGCCATCATCCAGCCAGGAGAGTCCGCTCTGGACGCACTGGAGACCATTTGCAAAGTACAGTCAGCTACTACACTCTTCATTCTTCATCTGAATTTCAACTTTTGGAAAGAATTTTTATAGACCTATATATATATATATATAGATATTTATATATATATATATATACGCACACACACGCACACACACATATATCTTTAGAACACTCCTCAAATGGACAGTTTTTATATGTGGGCTTCTTGTATAGTTTCAGTGCTGCAGTATAAAGAGATTTCTGGAAAGGAAATGCATTTAAAGTAATCTTAGTGTGAAGAAAGGCTGCATCCTCTCCTTGGCTCTTTGATGAACTTACTTTTTGAAGTCCCCGCTGTTTCATTGACAGCTCATGGCGTAGAGATTTCTTTACCACATACTTTCCATTCCACTCACATCCTTCCATAACCTGACTCAAAAGTTCACTGCTGTAACACATTCACCTTTTTTTTTTTTAATATTCTGGTTTCACCTAACAGAAAAAAAAATCCTGACAATGAATTTAACACACAGTCTCTTTGCACAAGGTCATTTATGTGTGGGTATTTCATCATTATGTAAAGGAACCTAAATCTTTAGTGTATGCTGTTTTGTTTGTTCTCTGATGGAGACATTATGCTCAGTCCAGAATTCAAATGCTTAAATAACTCAAACTAAATGTTTGTAGGAGCCTCTTTGCCATCTGGCTTGCTGTAAGAAAGTGTACACTTGGCAGAAGAACTCTTTCCTAAAAAAAGCTCTATCTTCTTTTTTTGCCTCTTTTTCGGCCAAACTCTGAAGGCACACCAACTGGATCCCACCAAACATTACTTGCGGCTAAAGTTTCTAATAGAAAACCAAGTGCAATTCTACATCCCCAAACCTGAAGAGGATGTGTATGACCTGGTAAGTGCCCCCCCCCCCCCCACACACACACACACCACACACCACACCACACCCCCACAGATAAGCTTATCTGTCATATTCCCCCCTCAACTTACAAATCCAAACTGTCAGCTCTGCATCCTCTCATGCCAAAAGCTCTTTCTCTATATCAATGGATTAGAGTCACCATTTCAGGCCCTCCAGACATCCTTTTAGATTCATGTGATGTTGAATGCCATGTGCACTGAATCTTCAATGACTGAACGATTTTGAAACTCTAATGTCTTGCATATAGTCACGGTCACGGCGTATTAAAAGCCCTGTGAAGTGATTACCATGGTGATTATGAGTTGGAGCATTGTTTTCAGTGCACTAGAACCTGGACTTTTCTCCCAGGGACACGAGGTTGTGCCTTATTTACAGAACCGCACGAAGCATTGCGGCGGGCATCTTTGCATACTGCTTTAATTTGGTCTTGTCTGTGTATGATGTGGTTCAGGTTGTGCTTCAGTGACTCATAGCTGTCTTCGCCCGGAATACAGGCTCAGCAAAAAAAGCAAAAACAAAAAAAAAAAAAGAAAAGAAAAAGCAATGATGTTTCTGGCGCAAAGTGCATCTCTGCAAGCTGTTTGTTCAGTCCCATCGCTTTGAATGTAGAATATCAAAGCGCTGTGCCTTACCGTCATTAACAGACTCGCTAGAGAACGACTCTTTGTCGCACTGGGGAATGCTGAATTCCGAAAAAAAAAAAAAAAAAAATCGACACATGTGTTTCATATCTTCCCAGCTTTATAAGGAGATTGAGCTGTGCTCCAAGATTAAAAGGGTCATCCAGTTTGACCGTGATGAATCCTGCATGATTGGTTACGGTAAGATGCGTATTAATTTCTCTCTTATTCTTGTGCCATTCCAATTACTTTACTCAATTTTAGAATCTTAGGCTAAGTGCTAAAAATTTGTATTTGAATCCATTAGTCTCTCTCTCTCTCTCTCTCTCTCTCTCTCTCGCACACACACACACACTTCTGACTAATTGTCTCCTCTTCACTGATTGGAGATTTTTCTCACTCTTCAGTGTACTGAACTATGTTATCAGAGGCAGATGGCTGTCAAATGATCTCTTTCTCTTTCTCTCTCTCTCTCTCTCTCTGTCAGGTTTCTCTATTTCAGTGGTGGAGGAGGACAGTGTTCAACAGCTCTACATCACTGATGTGAAAGCCGGAGGATTAGCCTTTGCCAAAGGTTCACTATCTCTCTTCTCTGCGTAATTAGTTTTTCCACAGAGACATAGGCATGTTCCCTAAGTGAATGGGTCTCTATGGGAGGCACCAAGCACTGTCACAAGACCTCAAGTCCCATTAGACTTCAGACAGCGCGCAGACTGTAAAACAGCTACGCGGCACAATATGTTACGTAACCCATATAGAGAGTTCTCTACGGGGGCTCAAGGAGACGCGAATGAGAAATGTGTGGTGACTAATGCTCGAGCACGGAGGCGGGCAGGAGAGAAAAGAGAAATACCTCTACGTGACCCGAGTGCCATTAATAGACCACGTGCATCATCACATTATTTACACTCGGCGCCTTAGCAAAGTATTCAATATCGCACCTATTTGTCAAGCGCGTTACATTCGGTTAGCATCGAGGCTTGGTCTGGTGCGACTCTGAAAACGCATTCGCATTGACACGCCAATGTGCGGTGAAGAAAGCGTGCTCCGCGTCTGACCTCAATGTTAGATTTGACAGCGGGGTGGGGGGGCCGCGGGCAGAGGTGTTGCTAGCTTATAATCACAGCTGTGTAGCTCTCTGTGATATTTCTTCCAGCCCAGAAAACTGGATCAGACCCCTGAGTTTTTGTTTTTTTTTTTGCATGAGGCAAGAAGATAACGACAGCAGATTTAGTCCAGAAAATGTTTTTTTTACCTACAGCAACACTGGAGATTTTTATTTAATTTAGTATAAATAACATAAAAAAAAAAAAAAAAAAAAAAAGCAACAACCCGGAATGCATTTCTATCACACATATTCCCGTTCAGTCTTAAAAACAGTATTGGGCTTTAATGGCTTTGTTGACTCATAAAACTCATTAGTATGCATGGGGTATAGTAATATGGTTCTACAAAGATATTTATATGAGGAGTTTCAAGCTTCTGTTATGGGTGATTGTGCCTGTAGGAAAGCAGTTTGCATAACATGCACATCCCCTTTTTTCACGCATCAAATGTTCACAAACATCTAAACTGCAAAACTGTCAGTTCAGATGGCCCCATGAACAACTCCCTCTTTTAGTGCGAAATTTTTCTGCTCGCTTGATTCAGAACAGCATACAATGAACGGCGCAGGTGGAACGATCCGTAATAGCTTTAATAGAATTTGACTGGAAGCACATTTCTTAACCCTGTAAAAACCCGACTCGTAAATAAAATTCCAGTTTTTTTTTTTTTTTTTGTAAAATGAAATCTTGAATTGGATCTTTAATTGAAAATCCTATTTAAAAATCTCATTTTCTTAACGGGTCAGATTTCATACGTTAAGAATCTTGTTGAGAGATGACTACTTGGAAGACCTTGTTTAACACTCCGCGCTATGAATGGACTCTTTCACTAAACGTCTGTATTCTCCCTGTACCTTTCTGTATAGGACTGAATGCAGGAGATGAGATTCTCCAGCTGAATGGGAAAGACTCCAGCAGTCTGACCTTTGCCGACATGAAAGCAGCCTTCTCGCATGTCTCGCTCTCTCTAACAGTAAACACACTGCCCCCTGTGGACCGTCGACAGCTCTGCTATCTGCCCCCACGCCGGTCAGATGCCGCTGATGAGCTCTATACCGACATCTTCTCCCAGAGTCAGGGTCAGTGAAGAACTTTTCAGTTAACATTACGATATAAAGTTCTAACGCTGTTCTCTCTGGTTCTTCACATCACGGTATTCTGTTCTAACACGGCCTTCTACGGTTTGGTTCTCTACAGAGGAGATTTTAGACGACGGCGTTGGCCTTATTTTGGAGTTCTCAGGGGACAGTCTCGATGATGACTCAGAACTCTTCAGGGAAAGTGAAGAATGTGGCAAGGTAAGGAGTTCTGACCAGTGCTCATTAATCCACAGTACAAGTCATTTACAGATGTACAGTACTATGCTATGGTTATGGCTGGATTCATTTTATGGTATAAGATTTATGCCTTGTTTTGGTACCTCAAATGTCACGGATATTTTGGGTAGCAAAATACACTGATCTAGGTAGGTAATGAGACAGTTTTTTTTTTTATTCATGTGTTTATCACTTCGCTCTGTATAGCTTTGGGAATCAACAGTTAATTGCATCTTTGCTTAGACTCTGTGCACTCCACAAGAAAATTCAGTCTAAATGTCTACTTTGTATTCTGTTGCTTCAGCAGAAGAGACAGGAAAAATTTTTCTGTTTCTGGCTGCTTCTCATCCTGTTACAATCTACTTAGAGGCCGCACAATTGCATTCTGGAGCCTGTTTTTTTTTTTTTTTTTTTCGTAGGACATGCAACTGTAGATGGAAGTTTGCCTCATTTTTACCTCATTTCAGTTATCGGTAAAAGGATGAATTCTAATCAAAGGAAGATGAGATGGCAGTTTGTCTTTTTCTCTTTCATTACTGAGGAAGCCTGATATGGCAGGTGCCTCTGTTGTCTTATCTTCTAACGAAATGACTGTTTGAAATCTCCTCAGTGCATCTGTCTTAATGCCTGCAGCCATGGGGATTGATGCTAATTAGTCAGTTTGATGGGAGTACCTATGATATGGATGTCCTTTTGATTCGATTCGCATTTTAATTGCTTGATCATGGATTGTAATTAAGATCGTTTTATTCTCGAGTCTTTTAACTCCAAAACAGAGAGGAGGGAGGCAACAGACAACACGAAATAGCCAGTCGCTCTGCTCAGGGTCATAGCTTGAGTTTTTCCTTTGTTAAGTGCTCAAAAAGAAACATAATACAACACGATAAGGGGGGTTGGGGTGGGGTTCTGTACTAAGAACATGTAAGAACACGCATGTTCACAGCGATATGCCAAGTCACGAATACGAGAAAGAGAACACATTCAAGAGCGTACGCAAGTGCGCTAACATCTGTTGCCGCAAACGTTAATTGCTCCTAAATATTTATGCAGGGCATGAACGGAGAACACACATCTGAAAAACATGAATTCACTCGCAGTGTTGCACATCCAAATGGAAAGAAATGCTGTGTACGTTTACCTTTCATTCATCTAGCAGGCGCTCATATCGATAGAGGGAACTTTTGACAACAACACCATTTCTGTGTCCTACATGCATCCAAAATAAGCAGCATCTGATGCTAAGATTAAGGAGGAGTTGACAGTTTGTTGTTTTGTTCCTTGTGGTGGCTATGGGACCGCTAACGGGTTTAATGAGATTAAAGTAAAGCACGGAAGCTCCGGCTCATGGCGACTGACGGCTTGTCAGGGCACAATGCCGCGGCCCGTGTAAGAAAACACGTGCTCGGTGCTTGTCTTCTTAGATGGCTGAAGGAGAGATATTGACATGCTTAGTCTTATCCGCTCCCTGCTTCATCCCCTCAACCAGAAAAGTAATACCATAACCTGAAACGGAATTTTCAAATACCCTAAGATTAAAATTATACTCAAAGCTCATATCACACACTCTTGGGTGCAGCGTTCAAGTGTGCATGGGATTAAAATTCATACAAGAGGTTAGCCACTTCTGAGTTGACTTTGTACAGCTGGTGAATGCAAAACAACATAATGCAGGAATGTGGGATAGCATGGAGATGGCTTTCTTTCTTTCTTTTTTTTTTTTTGGTAGTGCAGGTGAGGTAGCTAGTGAAGGCATTTCATTGTCATTGTTAGAGGCGCACTATTTTGTTTAATTGGCAGTCATGTAATTTTGTGACTTCTTTTTTATGGTAATTACTATTCTCATGTGTTTGAGAATGATCATAACCATAATATATATAATAATATAAAAACTAAAACTAAAAAAACACTTGCGCGCTCATTCTTGCTAAAGTATTCGGACCAGTATGAACTATTAGAGTCGGCTTGTATCAGCTGAAAGTCACTTTATTTTGTATGAACTTCCAATGCCATTTTTGCATCTATCCTGTACCGCTTTACAGAAGACCCCACGGGGTAGGTCAGCCTTTCACTCAAGTGTTACTCGACAGATAAGGACAGCTTATAGCTTCATATTGCATAATTCATTTTTATGTCTGTTTTATTCAGAACAAAAGTACTTGAGGGTGAAACTGATGAGTTTTTAGGGTTAGCATCGGGTTTACCGATTCCTTAGACTGACGTGTGAGCACTGGTGTGTCCCACGGCAACAGCAGCTGTTTTCATCTTATTGAGTGAATTTGACACCTAATGCAGTTGAGCACTTTGCCCAAAGTGATTTAACTGTTCCATGACTTTGCAGTAAGTTCACTTTTCTGTCGTGCATTCTCATCGGCGTGTTTCTCTCCCCGCTCTCCCCTGTTGTGTTTTAACATGTAGACCGCGTGCTTCACGCCGGTGGCATGGGAACTGACTGAAAGTCATTAGCGCGGGGTTGAGCTGTAGCCGCAGTCTGGACACTAGCGCTCAGCGTGTGTTATCATTCACATACAGTACTTCTCTCCTGGAGTGCCTGCCCACGGAAGTGTCGCGGCGCCTCCACAATCGCTCATTATATCCTGAAGTCTGTTTCTCACCCGTCTCCATCCTCATCTTCATCTGACCAGCCTGTGTAATGAGCAGCCTGATAAAAGTGATGCCTTCAGTGTGCAGGCTTCTCCCGCACTGGTTCCGATCTCGCCGAGAAACGCGGCAGTATGAAAGGTCCCGGTCTTGAGAGCTCGTGTTTGAATACTGTACCGCTAGAGTTTTGGGATGGATTCTTTTCCCTCGTTTTTGGGATGGCGTTTGTGCCTCTCTGCCCCCCCCCTCCCCCCCTTGCGTGATCCTTTGCATCCGCAGCCCGCTCCGTCACTCGCTCACACCTACTCCCTCCCTCTCCATCTCTGTCGCTCTCTCTCCCTTTTCGAATCCTGCATTGATATTCCGCTGCGGTGGAGCTTGCTCTAGCCAATCCCACACAACAGCAGCAACCTTGCAAAGGAGAGGAGACTCCCTCCCTCCCTCCCTCCCTTTCTCCCTCCACTTCATCTCTCTCTCGCTCTCTCTCCGCTCTCTCTCCCTCCCTCTCTCCTTTCATCCTCACAGCTCACGCTGGACATGAGTGTTATTATGGGGCGTTGTTTACACTGCTAGTGCGGTCGGGAGTTTGGCAGTTCCTCTGTCTCACTGTGCCTGCTCATAGCCAGACCATAGAGGAAAGAGAGGGAGAGAGAAAGAGAGCCGGATTTTCAGTAAGGCTCACATTCACAACACAGAGAGAGGCGAAAAGAAAGGGTGCAGGAGGAGAGTTGGAGGGACTTAAAAGTGGAGGTGGGCGAAAGGAAAAAAGGCTTAGCCTGGCTCCTGTACTTCATCACGATTGCCGCGGTGGCTTTTCTATTGTTTTTTTTTTTTTAATTTGTTGTTGTTGTTGTTGTTGTTTTTGTCTTGGTATCGAAACAGCATAAAGTGAGGGGATGTATTGGAGAGAGGCACTGTAGGGGCTGCCGTTTCTCACAGCAGGAACCACAATTGGACACTTGTGACTGACTGTGTCTTTCTCTCCTCCTCTAAACCGGGTGGTATTCCTACACCTAGCCATGTCCGTCCTGAAATGGAGCAAACACAGCAAACGTTCGACTGAGTCGATCTATGACGTGCTGCACCTGGTGAGCTTGCTCTCTTTCTGTCTTTCAGATCAGCTTAACCGGTTTGCTATCATTGCCCGCTCGATTCTCCGTACTGTCCTGTCAGTGGACGGCCGGTACGACCAGTAGTGCTGATTGTCTTTCTCAGACTTTTACAGCTTACACCTGTCTGTTATCCTGTTGGGTAATGGAGACACGACTTCCTGTATTGTTTGTGATGTCCTGATCAATGCGTGGTCAGTGTTTCTGGAGCCTCTAGGCTGTGCCTCCAGCTGGTGCTCAGCATCGAAATGTACCATTTCCAGGTTTTTTTTTTAACCTTTAAGAGTACCTGTGCATTTGTGGCTGTATGTATGCATGTGTGTGTGTGTGCGCGTGTTCGCATGTGTGTGTATGTGTGAATGCATGCTTGTGTGTGTGTGTGTGTGTGTGTGTGTGTGTGTGTGTGCGCGTGTGTTTACTTGTATGTATGCTGAGTGTGTGGTGTGTGTGTGTGCGTGTGTGTACATGCGCGTGTGTTTTGAGGGGAGGATCGGTTGGGGCATTGCGGTGTGCATTATCCTGTAAATACAATTTAAAGAAATCGATAACAACAACAAGGTTCTGGCACATTAGGGATCAAGCACTTAAACTATTAAAGAATGCCCTCAGTCTTCATTACATCCTTCATCAAACTTAACTGATACACTCTGCATTAGCTGAGTGATGCCTCTGGCTCTGCTCTGCCAAGCTGCAGGACGATCTGAGAAACAGATTCAGCTGAGACTGCGTGACTGCGTGACCTTTGCTTTCTCTCGGTAGATTCACGGTCTTATCTCTGCGTGTCACGATGGAGTCACGGAGCTCTTCTCTGTCTCTCTGTCTTTGCTCCCGTGGAGGACGCACAGAGAGGGTAATAAATACTCTTAGACGGTGCTTTTTGTGGGGGGGTACACGTCCCGGTTTGCAATACCTTGGATGTACAGTGCTTGGCCTTTTCTGATTGTTTACCTTTTTTCGCTGGCTTTCATTCGGTAATGATCATTTACTTCTGAAATTTCCCCCTCTGCATTTGTTCATTCATTTTATCACACATTTGACAGTGGATGACATAAGAAGAAACACACAGATGATCTCTCTTCATTTTAATCCCCTTTTCTTCCAATATATGAGCCACTTCCCACGTATTTCTGTTCCCCCGTGGCTTGCATAGCTCCCACACCGGCTGTGCAGGGCACTGTTTTTGTATTTAAAAATCTCCCGAGTGTCCGGAGAGCGTGTGTTTTATTTTTGGCCCTCTTAGATAATTGTTGGTGTATGAAAGTTCTAATTACACACTCTGATTTGAACTGGAACTGTGCGTGGATGGATTGATATCAAACCACTGTGTTTGGTGTTTGTTTACATCACAGCGTTCCTGTGTTGTCTTAGATAAACTGAGACCTGTTTGCTAAGATTTTTTTTCTTTTTTTTGCTCCCAGGTAAGGGCCAAACGATATTCTGACGGATAACTATATATAGCCATGCGTGTAGGATGTGTACTGTTGCCTTGATCTGCCAGTCTTTGTTGTGATCTTTCCCGTCGGTCTTTGAGTGAGACTTTGCCCGAGGGCGTATAATGAACGTTGGTAAAGGAAAGACCACTGTAATATTCACCCTTTGCTCCCAACCCGTGGAGGAGGAGGAGGTCCAAAACACAATGTGCTTTTTCAGAGAGCAGGAAGAGCTGGGGTCTGATTTGAAGAACAGTGGAGACAGTGAAAGAAAGCACTAAAATGTTTCTAGCTCGTAACAAGCTGGAGTCAATTAACCTTCTTTTCTGAGCAGTGTAATCCCAGTACATGTCTGAAAAATGCAGGTGCATTGTTATATTCATTCACCTGTGCTTTGTTTACACGCTAAGAAAGAAATGCAATGCGCTTACATGTATCTTTGATTCATATAATGGTATGAACCCGTACCCTATTTATGCAGTGATACGTTTTATAATTTATGAAAACAGTGTGAAATCAAACTAAATTATTTTGTGGAGAGAATAGAACGCACAAAAAAGTATTCTAAGGTTCACACAGAGAAATATCTGCCTTTTTTGACATTCGTTTATTAAAGAACATTTTGTGCTAATACATATATATATATATATATATATATAATTTGCCAAGTCCTGGCAGAGAATCAGTTCTGAACTTCCTGTCTTCATTAAGACTGGCATTCAGTGACTGCTAGCTCAGTCGGTAGGATGTTGTAGCCCCAACATGTCTATGTGTTGACTGATGCTCGTGTTCTGTCAGTTTTTTCTTTCTTTTTTTTTTTTTTTTTTTACGTAACACTGGGACATTTGGGCTCTGGTGCTATGACGCCCGTTTCTACGGCAACGCATTTCTGAGGACAGGTGCTCATATTTTGATTTTGATTCAGGAAGAGGAAAAAGAGATCAATACACCACCAAGCTGTCAGTGGGAAGAAAAACACAAGAGAGAGAGAGGGAGTGAGTGATAGAGAAAGAGAGAGCTGAGAGAGTGACAGAGGGAGGGAGAACTAGTGTTCTGATAAAGAGAGAGAGAGAGTGAGCGATAGAAAAGGAGAAAGAGCTGAGAGAGTGACAGAGGGAGGGAGAACTAGTGTTCTGATAAAGAGAGAGAGAGAGAGTGAGTGATAGAGACAGAAAGAGCTGAGAGAGTGACAGAGGGAGGGAGAACTAGTGTTCTGATAAAGAGAGAGAGAGAGAGTGAGTGATAGAGACAGAAAGAGCTGAGAGAGTGACAGAGGGAGGGAGAACTAGTGTTCTGATAAAGGGCGGCTGAAAATAGAACAAACGAGTGAAATTATTTTTTTTAGCGTGCCTCTCTCTCTCTCTCTCTCTCTCTCTCTCTCTCTCTCTCTCTCTCCCCTCTCTCACTCTTTCTCTTTCCGTCCTGCCCGAGTGATCAGTATTGAGAAGACAGGCATATTAATCTATGCTTAGCAGCAGAAGACAGTGCCAAGTGTAAGTTGTGTTGCTCGATGTGTGATGCTGCGAGTGTGCTAATGATGGCAGATGTCACTGTCCTCATTACTGTACATCCTCTCCACCCTCTGTCGCTTTCAGGAGAGAATGAGTGTCACTCATGTTTTTGGTCATTCTCTCTCTATCTCTCTCTCATTCCTCTCTCATTCCTCTCTCTCTGTCTCTCTCTCTCTATCTCTCTCTCTCTCTTCCTCTCTCTCTCTCTCTCTCTGTCTCTTATCCTGTCCATCTCACTTGCTAGAGCACCGAGCAAGTTGCCGCTTTCTGCCGCAGCCTCCATGACATGAATCCTTCGGAGGCCAGTTCCCCGTCGCCCAGTCCGGACTCGCCCCACCCGCCCACCGCCACCCCGCGCCAGCTCTCCGACGCGGACAAACTCCGCAAAGTCATCTGCGAGCTGGTCGAGACGGAGCGCACCTACGTCAAAGTCAGTATCGCTCTTCCGCATCTGTCCGCGCATCGAAAACATCGGCTCTGCGTGTTATATCCACTTACATTAAATCCTACTATGAGATTTTCTTTATGCTGCCTTAAATATGATTTACTGTTTTCTGTGACGCATTATAACACGCCAGGACAATGTGTTAATCTAACTTTCCATTAGTCAGCGTGTGGCGTGACTGAGCCTTCGGCCGAGTGGATGCTATATCTTTACTGTGAAAATGTGGAAACTGTTTGGGTGATCCATGGCTGCTGTCAAAAGCTTGATCAATTTAGAGCCGGGTCCATGTCATTTATGTCTAGTTGTTCTGTAACCTCTCTATGAATGACTGCTTCCCTCTGGGAGGTAGTTGTGGAACACAGCTGAGTCCCTGAGGTGCCTAGCCTTATTCTAGGCTCTTTGAATCATAGTAACTGGGTTAGTCTGTGGATAAGGCAGCAAAGGAAAAAAAAAAAAAAGACACATTCACACTGTGAATGCTATTTGATGCAGAATAGCACGCAGTAGATCTGAAAGGTTAATCATTAAGTCATTTTTCACTCAAAGCAGGGGTTTTGGTTGCATTTTGTGAACTTAAGCTACCCAAAAACCTCAGGGCCTGTTAACTGCAGCTTCTACCTCAGATCAAACATTAATTTGGCAACAATGCCTTGTCATGTTAATATCTGCCTCACTTTAAGAGAATTCTAATATTTACTCAGTGCAAAGAGTACAAAGGCTTACACCGCGCACTGTGTAAGAGATACTCGAAGTAATGAAACGCTTTGAGCTTTATCTGTTGTCAGTGAGTGTATGTTTGTCTTTACTCACTGTGTATATTCAGCTTTGAAACACGAGCTTTTCTCTGTTTTCTCATAATTCCAGGATCTTAACTGCCTCATTGGAAGGTACTTAACACCACTCCAGAAGGAGAGTTTCCTCAGCCAGGACGAGGTAAATCAAACATTCTCCCCCTTCCCTGAGCTTTTGAACCCGACTGAGGGGCGAAAACTCGTTTTTGTTTGAAATGGCAGCGGAGTTTCAAACAGCATATCCTGGCCTGGGAAATGCTATTTCATAATCATACACTGGCTGGCTGAGGATGTTGTGTAGGAGGAGAAGAGAGGAGAGGGGGGGAGTAGGGAGGAGGGGGGGGGGGGGGGTTGAAGACAAGTGTGGCAGTCTCAGCAGAACTGTATTGGAAATAAAACACAGATGCTCTAGATTATGGAAATCCATCACTGGCTCTGTGATGATGTGATCAGTGTTTGTGGTGCATTTCAGACTAGATCAGATTAAACATGGAGAAGCCAGATCAGCTACAATGAACAGGCTAGAAAAGCTGAAAAACTGCTGAACTAAAAGAAACAAACAAACAAACAAATAAATAAATAAATAAACAGCAGATTCTTTTTATGTATGAACACCTATGTCTTAGTTTTTTATTTATTAAAAACGTTAAATACCTGAGAGGTGAGAGGTTGTACCATGGACAATCAATACCTGATCCAGAAGCAGCAATATAATAATTACGTTTTCGTTGTATTTAGTTGAATCAAACCATGTCAGTGATATATTTTTTAATAACTTAATGATGGCCATGACGATACGTTTGCCGTGTATAATAATATGTTTATAAAAAATAGCCACCAAAACTTTATGTTCTTTGTGGCGAAACAGCCTGTAAATTTAAAAAAGATTTCAGTGATGTCCAGGCTTTGGTTGGGAAGGATACTAAGCTCTTCTGGTGGTGTAATATCGTTATAGCTTGATGTACTCTTTGGGAACCTGCCTGAGATGGTGGAGTTCCAGGTTGAGTTTCTCAAGACCCTTGAGGATGGGACAAGATTAGTTCCAGACCTGGAGAAGTTAGAGAGAGTGGATCAGTTTAAAGTAAGTACCAGCTGGAGAGAAGGAGAGGGAAAAAGCAAATGAAATGCTTTGAAATTCTAATGAAGCAATGTTTCTAACCTGATCGTTTGATGCAGCTAAAATGTACCGATAGTCACGCACGTGTGGGATGTATTGAATATCGCGATACAATGCAATTTTCAAATCCCAAGGATACGAGGGTTTTAGATCTAAACTTCATTGTGTAAGAAAAAAAAGAAATAAATAAAATAAATCTGAGGATGGTTATAACCTCAATGCTGTTTTTTTGTAGCTATTTATTAACTACTGTTTTCTTTTTTTTAAGACAGTAGCCGGTTGTGTTATGTTAACACCACACCAGGTCCGTTTAATTGTTTTCTGTAATCAATCTGCTCTCTGTTCACTCTTCCAGAAAATTCTCTTCTCCTTGGGCGGCTCCTTCCTCTACTACGCCGACCGTTTTAAGATCTACAGCGCTTTCTGCGCGAGTCACACCAAAGTCCCCAAAGTCCTGGTCAAAGGTACATAAATTAGGACTTCAAAGAACATTCCACTTTTTAGGCATAGACGTAGATCTTCCTCCGTATCTACCGGCTGCAGCGCAGCTTAATGCTCCTGCTGCATCCTGCTTCACTGCGCCGTAAATCTGAGGGAGGTGTCAAACTGTCAGGAGAAAAATCTGACCTCCCATAATACTGTTGCCCCAGGTAAAGAAAACGGGCCAACTTTTGCTCCTCCACTTAAATTTGTTCTCTGCTGGATCTGGACCCATATGCTTTGGGTCAATAGAAGCACAGAGAAACTCATTTAAATTATGTACTAACGTATTGATTTTAGTCTCCCAGTGAAGCGTAGCGATTCTCCTGTAAGTTTATGAAGTTTTAGAGTGAACAAAAATTTAACAAATGATTAAAATGTATGAGTACGAAACATGCCAATAGTACTGAAAAACCTTTAAAACAAGATACCTAATCAAAATTAAATGAAGTTATGAGATTGTGGTGAATGTCTGTAAATCTCACGATTGATTGTCATGTTGATATTCGCTGTGTATGTGCGTGCGTGTGCATGTGCGTGTGTGCTTTTGTGTGTGTTTGTGTTGAAAAGCCAAGACAGATCCTGACTTCAAAGCCTTTCTGGATGAGCGTAACCCAAAGCAGCAGCACTCTTCCACACTGGAGTCATACCTGATCAAACCCATCCAGAGAGTCCTCAAATACCCACTCCTACTGAGAGAGCTCTACTCTCTCACGGACCCTGACAGCGAGGAACACTATCACCTGGATGGTGAGGCCTGTGTGTGTGTGTGTGTGTGTGTGTGTGTGTGTGTGTGTGTGTGTGCGCGCGTGCGTGCGTGCGTGCGTGTGCCTGCGTACGCGCACATACATATGTTTTTAGCATATCTATATTTGTGTGATTACGTGTGCACATGCATGTCTCTGTTACTGTGTCTGCTTGTGTGTAAGCATATGTGTTTGTGTGCGTGAATTCGCACCTCTGTTTGTGTTTGTGTGCACAGTAGGTGTGTGTGTGTGTGTGTGTGTGGGGACACACACACGTGTCAGGGCGTCTGGGTGTGACAACGGGCCTGCTTAACATTTGAAAAACCTTGTTTGTGAATTCATGCGACGCTCTCCTCCCCCCCCCCCCCCGGCCGTCTTGAATAAATGCTCCCCTCTCCCATTGTGTGCAGTTGCAGTGAAAGCCATGAACAAAGTGGCCAGTCACATTAATGAAATGCAGAAGATCCATGAGGAGTTTGGCGCTGTGTTTGATCAGCTCATTGCCGAACAGACCGGAGAGAAGAAAGAGGTAAGATGGGTGTTACCTCAGGCCTGTTTAGATGAGTCAGTTCCCTCTGTTTATTTTACTAAGCATGCCCACCCCCCCACCCACACGCTGTCTATCACAACACTGGAGTTTTAACACAACCTGATTGTCAGATGATGCAGCAAGTCATTCTTTTACACTGGAATTCACGACACAGCGCTCAACAATACAGAGTCCAGTTTTATATTTGGAGTTGTTCATAGCTTTGTATGTATGTCATATATTCATGTTTAAGCACCGTGTAACTTAAATAAATTGCGATGTTACACTTTCAAATGGCACTCATAGAATGTAAAAAAAAAAAAATCTATAGCAAATTTTATAAAGTAACATAGGAACTGTATCTTATCCAGGTTGCTGACCTGTCGATGGGGGATTTGCTCTTGCACACAAACGTGACATGGATCAATCCGCCGTCTTCTCTCGGAAAGTGGAAAAAGGAGCCACAGCTGTCTACATTTGGTGGGTTTTGTGCACTAGCTACCTCTGATTAGCAAAAGAATCCAGGCCAGACGCCTGTTTTCCTTTTTTCAGAAAGAGAGAAGTGGATAAAGTTTAAGACATAAAACTGTTTTATCAGCATTTGCACTGAACAAAATCAAAGTCTTGTGAAATAGACCCGAGTCTACTCAAATAAAACTGCTTTACTTGACGTTCTCTCCCGATGCTTCGTGAAAATTTGTTGTGATTTAGTTCTTGTGCCTTTATAGATTTTTTTCTGTATTTACTGCTAAACCTGATAAACAAATATTCCTTTAATCTGTCATGTTTATTGTATAGTCGATTAGATTACTGGCAATCTCCTGCTGTTTCTAATCCTGCGTGATTTTTTTATTCTCTGTTTTTCTCTTAGTTTTCAAAACTGCCGTGGTCTTTGTTTGCAAAGACTGTTCCAAACAGAAGAAAAAAATCGTAAGTGTACTTCTCTTTATATTTAACATCCCTCACTAAAGAGGTGTGGAAACTCTCCGAATAATCCTGCCGCTCTAGCCATTAAGTGCTTGTACCTTTCATTTTGTTCAAGTGTTTTAAAACCGGCTCAGTGGGCCATTCACTGTTCTCATTCAGAGCCGCTGTACACAATATGCTCCCACACTTTAGTGCCATTACCGTCCGCAGCATCTACATCATCTAAATCATATTTTGGAAAAAGGGGTTGCATACTTTGTTTGGCATGGTCTGTGTGTTTGTATTACATAGTGGGCGATGTGTAGCATGTATAAATTTATCTGAAAATCAATCTCTCTCTCTTTCTCTCTTTCTCTCTCTCTGTGTGTCAGGGTGGTTCACACAGAATGTCTGTTTCGGGAGAAGAGAAAGATCCTTTCCGCTTTCGTCACATGATCCCCACTGATGCTCTGCAGGTCCGAGCTCTGTCAAATACAGGTATTCATATCCATCTGTGGAAATGCTATGCAGTAGCTGTGCAACACCCTCATGAGGAACACATATTAATGCCATAGGGATTTATTCATATATAAGCTTCGTTAAACAATCATAAAGCTTAATCCCTTAATTATCCGGTATTTAAACACACGATACACGATTGAATCCGTCCTCCTAACTTCTGTTTAATAACTGTGTCTGTGCTTGTGCGTGTGTGTGCATGCGTGCGTGCATGTGCATGTGTCATTGTGTATGTGTGTGTGTGTGGGTGTGTGTGTCTGTGTGTTTCCTATGGCAGATGGAGAGGGCACAGCCATGTGTGAGATAGTCCATGTAAAGTCTGAATCAGAGGGCAGGCCTGAGAGACTTTTCCACCTCTGCTGCAGGTAAGTATCTCACAGCCAAATAGAACTATTCTCGCTGCCTAATGCTTGTTTATTAATATTCATATAATTAAATGTATATCACCCTGTTTAACCACAAAATCCCTTTACACTGGTGCCTGTATGTTTGACAAAAACGGGGCAGCTTTGTTATGTATATGAGCCTCTAGTTTGGCTGAATGCCTTTTTGTGATGAATGTCTTTGGCCAGGCAAAGGCAAATAAAGGATAAATTTTCCATTACTGTACTGCAGTTACCCAATTACCATCCATTTATTACTGTCTGAATTACAGGCTGTAATTTTAGCTCTGTACACGGTGTCCATTTATTTTGAATGTGTTTACATGTAATTGGTTCGTAAGTGAGTTGAATGCAGTGAGTTTACTGATTGACTCTGTTTGCTTGAACAGTTCTCCGGACAGTAAGAAGGATTTTCTGAGGACGGTTCACTCCATACTACGGGACAAACAACGCAGGCAGCTACTGAAGACTGAGAGTTTGCCCCTGAACCAGCAATATGTGCCCTTTGGGGGCAAACGCTTGTGTGCCCTGAAAGGTGCCCGCCCCGCCATGAACCGAGCAGGTACAGAAACGCCTACACTCCAATGAAATATTGCCAAACATAACAATGTCAAAAATCAACAAAAGATGTTTCCTGTAGAGTATATAAATTGCAGTACTCCTGACGTAATTGTTTACAAGGCGTAATACTCTGACGGTTTCCACATGCTGAATGTACTGTAAACGTCCTAATGGACGTGTGTAACGCCCTCATTTGTCATTCGGTGTAGTATCCGCTCCGACGAGGACGCTCGGCAGGAGGAAGCTGGTGAGAAACCGTTTCACCATCGACACGGACATCGTCTTCGACACAGACGCCATCGGTGAATCTCTCAGTCAGTCACCTCACGCCCAAAAGCCCCAATCCAAACAGCCTCAGGACCAGCAGCAACAGGAGCAGCCCTCCGCCCCCCCCGCCGACACCGACCGCTGGGTGGAGGAACAGTTTGACCTGGACCGTTACGAAGACCAGGAGGACGTCAAAGAGACAGACATCCTGAGTGACGACGATGACTTTTGTCAGTCTGCCGCCAGCCCCTCCACCGAGCCGGACCTGGAGGGTCCCGTTTCAGCCCTGTCCCTGGAGTCTGGCACGACAGACGGAGAACAGGAGGGAGAAGCGGAAGAGGCGGAGGGCAAACTGGCCGAGGACGCGGAAAACTACAAATCCCAGTCACCCCCTGCCAATACGCACGCTGTGAAGCTGTCCGCCGTGGGGAAGCAGTGCGCCATGTCTGTCGCGAGCGTGGACGAACAGGGACCCGCCGAGGACGAAGTCATCTGGGTACGTCGCGATGACAGCACCCCAGACGGCGACAAACAGACAGAAACCCAGAGTTAGGCGGTCATAGCAGCCCCACCAATCACACACACCAATAAACCCCTTACAACTGATGCATGGACCTCCAAAATATTAAATCATACCCAAGAGATATTTATCACATAGTTAAAGATGGTAAGAGTCTGTGCTTGTTATCCACCTTTGACACTTGCATCATAAATAGTGAATCATGGGTTTCTATTCATTTCATACACATAACGTGCTGAAGCCCAATTGTTGGAGGATGTGACAGAACAATCTTTGGATCTAATCAAGTATTCTGATTGCACATAACTTGAGGCAGCTATCTGACACAGTCTGCCAACCGCTGCCAAATTTCGATTTTCCTTTTACGGTTTCTTTTTTTTTTTTGTTTTTTTTGCTTACGTTTTTGTTTTATGAATATAGAGAGTTTGGAAACTGTTGTATCGTAATAAAGGGCTGTAAATTATGTACCGTGTCCCTCAGTAAAGAGTAGCCAATGTTAACTTTGGCATATGAAATCTTATCTAATGTAGTCGACCTTATAATACAGAGGTGCACACATTAGTTGGAGGAGTCTTCTGGATGTACAGTATGCATTTGCATCTCTTGTTTTTTCTTTAGTATCTAAAATATACTTTAAATATGAAACATTACGATCTTTTATTTGATTACGCAGTCATGAAACTTTGTCATTAACCTGTCCCGCTCTGGGGCGAAAGGATTTTTTTTTTCTCTTTTTTTTTCTTTTATTCATGATTTTACTTCATCAAAGCCTGTTTTACTTGAATTTTCATTGTGTGAATAAAAGAAATTACATTTTTTTTTTTTGTCATAAACCTCTTTTGTTTTTTTTTTGTGCTTTGTGTTTGCAAGTTTGATTTACATATTTTTGCACAAGAGATTTTGCTCTTCGTCCTGTTCAGAGTGCACATTTTAGGACAATTCGATAAAATTGTCAGTGCCCGTTACGGGAGGGAACATTTTACATTCAAATCTTTTTTTTGTTTGTTTGTTTTCAGTCGCTTGTTGTCACTTGAACTACTTGTAATTTATTTTCCAATTTTATATATGTATATATATATTTTTTGTTAGAAAAGTGTCGTGTTAGACTTATCCAAAACATGTTCAAAGTTTGCTGAGTGCAATCAAAGGGGGAAACGACAACTGGAAAATATTTTAGAAGGATGAAAAAATTGTTATTACTTAAAATATCTACCCATTGTGCTAAAGACTGCATTTTTATTTTGTAAATATGGCTGTGTATTGATATTATATCGAACAAATAAATTTGTTTCTTACATATCACTGAGGTGTATTTTTTTTCTTTTTAACTGTCCTTCTTTTCAGATTTAAATGGCTTATATTCAGTTGCTTGGTGTTGACTGTTATGGGGGGTTTTTTCCCATTGCTTTGATTATAGTGATTGAATTAAGAGAACAAAAATGGTATTTCCATAGTCTTCTGACAAGTTCAAACTTGTCAGCACTTTTACACTTGAAGTGTGAAATGAAATGCTCGTGAAATCTAGCCAACACGAAAGTGTCTCGCCCACGTTATGCTCCGTGTTGTCCTCTGTCTCATAAAATGAAATGTTTCCCTTTCCCTGGAGGAGTGTTTTCGGCAGGGAAACAAAGCTGTGTGGTGAGGGCATCTGGAAATCTCAAAAAACGCCTGAGAAAAACAGCAGATAAACACCGGTGTAAACATGGTTTCCTGGCCTTAGCTGGTAACAAGATCAAACATCAGCTATGCCTTGAAACAAAATACAATTCTGTCTTTAAAAAAGACAGTTTGAAAACCATGGTTGTACACTGTATAAGCAGGGAAAAAAGAGATTAAATGATCGTTTGGAGAGGGGAACAGGATGGGCTGCGGAATATGCCGGTCCTCTAATTTTTATATAATGTGTTTTATGTAATGTTCCCTAATGAATCCTGTAGCACAATGATCTTGTCTGTGAAGCTATCTTATCTATGTTTTGTAGTGTATCTGCAATTAATCATAATTTAGTAATTATTGGCTTCCTAATTTCCTGATCTGCTTTTGAGTTTTGGTTTGAAATTGGGAAGTCACATATCATTTCTGCTGTAGTTTTTCACTCCCATTAATTTCAGGGAAGTAAAAAATTAATATATTATTTGAAGCTGATAAATAACAACAGAAATCAAGTTCTATGGAAAATGTACCTCATACATAGCATAAAACAAACAAACAAAAGAACCACAAGAAAAAAGAAAACATGATTTTAATCAATTAAAATAGTTATGAAATACAACATAAATAATGTAACATATTTGTGATGTTTACCTAAATTGCTGAATCACTGCTGCTAGTGGTCACTGCGGTTAGCTGTCCTCTTTGGGGCATTTGGATCAATTTAACTAACAAAGGCCAATGAAGATGCTAATTGCATCTAAATGTTTCTGTGGACCAAAACCCATTTAATCCAAGTATTTAGAGATTGAGATTACAGTATCTGGGACTGTTTCCAGAGAGTGAGAGTGAGAATGAGGGGCACTTGACTGAACTAGACTGAGAGAGATCAGTTCAAATAATAGGCCTGTATGGAGTTGAGATGGATGTTCACTTGATGACAAGGCACTAATGGGTGTAAGAGTGGTTATGTCAATGGTTTTACAGTAAAGATGCCAGGTTACATAACTTTATCACATGCAGTTTCACGTTGATACATCAGATGGTGCTAAACACCAACATCTCTGATCGGACAGATCTAAAATTTTTTCTCGCATCTTTTCTCTCACTAAAATACGCACGCGCACGTACACGTACACACGCAAACACACAAACACACACACGCTCACACGCACACACATACACACACGCGCACATGCACAGAATGAGAGGGAGAGAGTAAGAGAAACAGATAGAAAGAGAGACAAACCAAAAGAGGGAGAGAGTAAGAGAAACACAGAGAGAGATAAAGACAGGGAGAGAGCAAGAGAGAGAGAGAAAGAAAGAGAAATACACTTTTCTGTATTTTTATCCATCTGATTCAGCTATTGTTAATATGCATTTTTCCTTTTCAGTTAGTTCCTTTTCAGAAATATCTAAAAATAGTGACATGTCATGATCTGTTAACTGATCAGCTGTTCACTGGATTGCGTCAGACACACCGTATGGGACACATTTACTTTTCCACAAGCTCAAAGACATACAGACACCTATTTCAGTCACACAGATGTTTTGTTTATCAGATCTTACCACTATCTAATCATTCCCCTTCCCCATGATTTTAAGTTTCACTGCAATGGTATTGCTCAAATGTTCAGTTTGGAAGTTAAGTTTAAAACACTTCTCTAAGTAGGATCCTCTATTTTAACCAGGTTATCCTTTCTGGTTCAAACTTAAAAACAAAACAAGTTCATTTTGATGACATTAGAACCAGTTTTTCTCTTTCATACACAACAAGCTGGAGAAAATATCTTAAAAGTGTTCTCTGCTTTCTCTACTTAAATAAAAGTACCAAATGCTTCGGTCACTCAATGCACTGAATTTTACAGTCTGTGTTTCCTGTGGTGGGGGAGAGTCTCTGTTTGCTTTTGAAACTCTCTGGGTGATGATGTCACGCTACTTTAACCTGTTAGACAGGTTTTGAAGTTTCTGTTGATAATTCTCAGAATCTCCTCCTCTCCTAACTCTGCGTACATGTTTTTGTGTTCATGTATTTTCTGTCTGTCTATGTGAGGTGGCAGCAAGTTCTACATGTGAACAGCTAAAAGCCTCTTTGATTTTTTTTTTTTTGGTTTTTCTTTCCCCGTGCCCCTTTCCTTTACATCCAAAACAGACATCGTTCAAGTGATAGTGAAAACAGCCGTAAATATCATCAGGGTCTCTGTCACTTCCGTTTAGGACATTTACAAGAAACACGGCATCCACAAGTCCTCCTGCAGAGTGGCTGAACCCTCCCCCTCTCCACCCCCTTCTCATGGACTCTTCGTCCACCTGTCGTCTGGCAGAAGGTACCGCGGTGTCTTGACCACCACTGCCAGACTGTGTGGCAGCCTCTTCCCCCAGGCCATCAGGCTACCTAACACCTCGCTGCCCCCCACCATCCACATTAGCTTAATAAACAGGGGTTAAAGTTACAGCTGTTTTTTTATGGACTCACCCACCACTGTACTCATGTACCACCCAGGAACTGTCATCTATTTACGTTTTTCCTGTATTACTGTTTACACATATCAGTATTTCTGTACAGATGCTACTTACTCACATACCACCATCTCTTGCCAGTAGCACTAGCCACTTCTTAAGTTATCATGTTTACTTTGCACTGTTATACATTCTCTTCAAACCAGTCCTGTGTATTTATTGTATCATGTGGCATTGTATTGTATTGGTTGTTTTGTGTCAGGACTTGTCTTGTCCAGACTGTTTTATGTGTCACCAGTCTCGTACTGTAATATTTGTTTGCACTATGTGTAGTCCTGTGTACACTTTCTCTGTCTGGTGTGTGTTCCGCCGTGGCCCAGGAGAACATTGTTCTGTTCTAATATTTACTTGTATATGATGGGATGACCGTTACGTTTTCTGGACTTGACTTGGCTTACATTAAATCACCTATGGTCACCTTTTTTTGGAGTCATGAATTTTCTCTTTTAACACTCTTTAAACCTTTAAACAGCACCGTCACCAACCCCCAGACACAAGTTAAATTGCCCAGACAGCACTTTCCTTAAAGAACCAATATAAGGAACATATCTATGTTACATAAACGTAAGAGAGACACCGGTACCAATCCAGACATTTGTCCTCTTAAATCACCCAAGCTTAGAAGTGGTGCGGTTGGCAGACGTATACTGAGGCTGAGGTATACTGGAGTGTAAAGTTAATTAAGCTTATGTGGCCTCACTATATGGGTTTTACAGATGAGCAGTTTTAAGAAATCTATTTTTAATCATCATTTTGAGGCTGTGTAAGCCTAAGGAGGGATGTCTCTTCATTATAGTTTTGGGCCCAGTCTTCTTTGGCATGGGGATAAAAGAAGAAAGGAGAACCAGTTTGAGTATATGACCAGTTTGTGAGCACCTGTTCCATCTGACTGGTTTCTCAAGACACATGATGTTAAATGTGATGTAGGGAGACTCTCCTGTTAAATGACTTGAATCTCAGTGCAAAACTGGACAGGAGTCCACCGAACCAAGGACTCTAGCGAACAATGTTTATCTTAGACACGTGTGAAGAATCAAACCCATTTAGAAGGACTGCGCTTTGCTTTCTGCAGAGATCGAAAGAAATCGAAAAACAATCCATCTTGCGTACAACTTTGAAATGGTTCCAGAACATTTCACAGTAAACAATAAGGTTGTGAGACGTATGCGTCTTCAGAACAAATACATAAGAAACCCTATGTGAAAACATATGGATTGAAAGTATTCATTAGTCCTGTGTAAGGTCACTGCCAGAGTGAACAGATACATCACAGAGTGAGATGGGAAAACTGTCAGACTGTGACATATATGACTGCACATGCAGTGAACTTCAGATGGAGCACAGTTCTCTGACTTGGTCTGCAGCCCTTCCCCACCTCTGAACAGAATAAGAATTATTTCAGTGCACTCTCTCTCTCTCTCTCTCTCTCTCTTACACACACAC